>NW_027107016.1:20127-74558 GCF_000696795.3 Halyomorpha halys
TAGGCACTAGGGAAATAGCTTTGATACATTTTCCAGTTGGAATAGTTTTTGGAAACGAGGAATGCTTCTTTTTTTTTAACGGTACCTGTACAACCAGGGTTTAAAAGTGAGAGCTCAGGTCAACATTCCCCCCACTCCCGCTACACCCAATCGTATAACAGATAATTTTAAATATTGTAATTAGTATATAACTAGTGGAAATTAGTTAAAGTAAATATAGTTTAATTTTAACTAAATACTATAATTGATATCAATCCTTGAATTGTTTTCATTTAATCTATAATAATCCTTAAATCTTGCAATAACGAATCGTTGCTAGGTCTCCTAGAACTATCATAAATCTGAGCATTAGAGTCTGAGTACATCAGCTTTATATCGCTTTAAAATCAAAGTTAGAGTTAAAATTGGCAATTATGATCACGCCACCTTGTGTCCCAAGTTTAAGTAGAAAGTAGAAATTTCAAGAATTGGTTCTCCTCATAAAATATTCCTCCTAGTATTTTTTGTTCTATGGTCGAATAATACCAGTCATACATATATTTTTTATAAACATCAGACATATGTTTAAATTGTTTTGTCGGTTTCCATGCATGAAAGAGTATAATGTCGACCCATTGGGGCCACTGTTAGTGAATTATATATATGAAAAGGGTAAGGAGCAATGAAAAATGATACCAGTTGTTGTTGGAAGCGAGGAGGAAGAATCGCAAATCTCTCATTGATTCTCTTTGGCTTTTTAACTCGTTGAGCATACCCTTTTTCAGTATTCCCAAGTTTCCATATATAGCACTTGAGAAATATAAAAGTTTTGTAATTCAAATAACACTGCTGTGATATAAATTATACTTTATTTATTTTATTGGAGCAAGTACAAAAGAGCAATGGAGCCGATACCTGTACATCCCTGGTTTAAAAGTGAGAACTCAGGTCAACATTCCCCCCACCCCCGTTACACCCAATCATATTAGAGATAATTTTAAATATTGTAATTAGTATATGACTTGTGGAACAAAGGATAAAACTAACTTAAATATTTGGTCAGCATCTTTCTAAAACCTTTAAGCCACACCCTTACACCCTTAATTCAACCAGCTTTGAACACATTGAAGAAGTATTGAATACTACACTCCAAATGATCCTGCCACCTAAATCATTTCATCCATCAGAGATATGCAACATCATCCAGAATTTACCAACCCGCAAAGCTCCTGGTTATGACCTAATTACATCCCATGTTCTAAAACATCTTCCTCGAAAATCTGAAGTATTCCTCACCTACATCTACAATGCTGGCCTCAGATCCACATATTTTCCCGACCCATGGAAATTATCCATAATCAAAATGAATCCCAAGCCTCGCAAGCCGCCAGAACACCCATCCTCTTACCGTCCTATATCTCTGTTACATATCATGGGAAAAATCCTTGAGAATTTTATCTTAAAACGCATGTACCCCATCCTAGATTCCAACCACATAATCCCAGATCACTAGTTTGGATTCCCAACATCCCACTCCACTATTCAGCAATGCCATCGTGTGGTTGATGTAGTCTCGTCTTCATTGGAGCGCGGAATATACTGCTCAGGAGTCTTTCTTGATGTAGAACAGGCTTTTGATCGTGTCTGGCACCCAGGACTGCTATACAAGATCCGTAAATTCTTACCCCCTACATATTATTTCATTTTCCGTTCTTATCTCTTAGACGGTTTATTTCAAGTAAATCACAACAGCGCTTATTCATCCCTGTTTCCTCAGTCTTCTGGTGTACCTCACGGTAGTATCCTTGGTCCTATCCTTTATACAGTTTTTACAGCTGACATCCCAACCCATCCTAACACTATTCTCACCACGTATTCCGATGACACATGCCTATTGTCAGTGAATAATTATCCTTCCATTGTATCCCAATCCCTCCAATCCCATATCACCACCCTTGAAGAATGGTGCCAAAACTGGAGGAATAAAATAAATTCCAATAAATCCCACCAAATTACATTTATCCTTCGTCTTGCCCCACAGTATCTTTTAATAATACCCCACTTATTTCTGTTGAACAGATCCGTTACTTAGGACTAAATCTGGACTAACGACTGACATGGAATCCTCATACAAGACTAAAAAGACTGGAAACTGCTCGTCGATTCCGACTGTTACAACATTTACTAGACAAACAGTCCAAATTCCAATCCATTACAAAATACTGATCTACATGACTGTTATAAGGCCTATCTGGACATACGGAGTTGAGCTATGGGGCTCCACTAAACCATCTAATTCCTCTCAAATCCAATCCTTACAGTCCAAAATCCTTAATGCTCCTTACTTTGTCACAAATCAAATCATCCATCAGGACCTCAATGTCCCCTATGTTGCCGATTTGGCCAAAACCAGATACCAATCCTTCCATAATAAACTTCCCAACCACCCAAGCCAACTCGTTTCAAACCTGGCTTCTCCTTCTGGCTCCTCACTACCTAATAATCCTCTTAGGCGTCTGAAAAGAAGATGGCCTCGAGATCTTCTCCTTTAGAACTGTTTTTGGAGTCCTATCAATGGGTAGATTCTCCACATGTTTGTATCATGTCATAATATCACTTACAGTAAATTTACTTGAAGTGTGTATATGTATACAGTTATAAATAACAATAAATCAATTATTAAAAAATAAATAATCATATGGCTTGATTATTTAATGTCCACCAATCTAATCACATTCAATATCTGTAGCTTGGACCTACAGCGACCAGTGTCTAATTTTTATTTAGAAGTAACTTGTTTTTTATGTGACGTTTTCTCTTTAAATTCAAACTTTTACTTGTGAAAGAAAAAAATGCATTTATCCAATCTGGCATGTGTAAGCCTTCAATTTGAGTTTGTCAGAACCATTTTTTTGAATTTGGAAATTGGCTGTTCCCGCTCCGAGCCGCATGTATTTTCAACGTGATGGGATATTATGGTGGGCAGTAGGGAAGTAGCCATGATACATTTTCCAGTGGAAATAGTTTTTGGAAACGAGGACTGCTTCTTTTTTTTAACGGTAGTTATCTTTGTATTGATAGGTAGATATTCGATATTTATGTCATATGTCTTGAGATTAACTACCTATAAAAGGCTGGAACTAGGATCAAGTTCCTTGTAATAAAAATCTATCGGTTTTATGCTCGATCTTAAAATTTCTTCATTAATATTAAAATTAAATTTCTTATGTTAATTTCAAATTTATTTTGAAAATTTTAATGTTTATGATGTATATCTTGCCCAACATTAAATGAATTAATTATTTGAATCGAATCACTTTAATGGTTAAGTATTATCAGTGGGTAGATAATGTCTCTATCTCAATCAATCTATGATGTTATGAATCATCTTGCTAATTGATACTACCTTATCTTCAGGAGAATTATGTTATAGATAAACCTTTAATAAAAAATTTTGGTAAAGTGTAACCTGATAGGCTGAGATAACGAATAAAGTCTGAGACAGGCAGTACATAACCCAAGCCTGAACCGCAGTGTCTTTACAGCTCTCTTACCATCAATTACCTGATCTCATCGAACCACAGGAGAAGTAACTGTCTTTGAATTAATATGAATATTTACTTTAATAATTAATATCTATTTGACAATTTTTTTTTTTCAGTTTTGCAATGTCTTATAACAACATAGAGGTTCCTTATATTGAAAGCAGAGAGGATCAGAATTACATGCTACTCCCTTATCCAAACACATTTGAAGACTTCTACCCTTATCATCCTCATGAGAGAAGTTTCTCTTGCCCAAAGATGATACCAGATGAATCCTGTACTGCAACTGCAGAGGTGTCCAGTTCGTCAGACGTAAAAACTAGCCAGGCAGACCGTTCGCCACTCGATGAAGACGCAGTTAAGAAACAACTCCGCAGAATCCAGAATCGGGAAGCGGCTTCTAGATGTAGACGGAAGAAAATGGAAAGGATCTCTTTTCTTCGGGAGACCTTGAACAGGATGTATCATCGCTGCCAGGAACTGATGCAAAATATTAATGCCGTCGAAGCTGAAGTAAGGCAGCTGAAGGCTGCATGCTACGGTCAACATTTCGCTTATGGACCGTGAGTAGATTAACATCAAACTATTTAATTAATTAAAAAAAACAAGTTAATATTAACGTTCTTCTTATAATGAATATTAAAGCACTATCTTTTAATACCAATATTTAAAAAAAATCTTATTAATAGATTTTGAATACACATTTGTTAATTAATTACATCAATCTATTTGGTAAATTAAATCTATTGTTGCTTTAAACAACAATGCAGATTGCATGTAATTCGAAAATGAAAAACACTCTCATATTCTCTAACTTCTATTTTATTTTCTATACTTCTGAGTAAAGTATTGTATAAACAGTTCTATAACTACAAAGTATAGGATTCTATGTTACTTATTTCTGAATTTACCACCAATGTGTGGTTCCTTCCCAAGATTTTCAAGTGTATATGAAACATACAACATATTTACTTATTGTATTATTTTATACAGTTGTAAATTGCATTAAATAAATAATAAATAAATGTATGAATTTATAAGGCAGCAATTACGACAAATAATCTCTTCCGAATGAAAAGCATACAAATATATATATTTTTTTAACGTTACTCACCTTACAATAAATAGGTCTTGGAGATCAAAAAGATAGGATATTAAGCACGTTTCTAAAATGTTCTAAGTGGATTAAATGTTTTGAAATTCTTTCTTATTCTACTTTCATCACGTGTTCTAACTGTTTTCCATTTAATATCCTTTGAAAAAAAAAGTTTTGAAGGAAAAGCCTTGTCAATTTCTCCTTGTAAAAAGCATTACCAATTCCGCCATTTCCTAATTTATGCTACTTTGACCACCTTCTCCATACAAATCTCTCTCTCTCTCTCTCTCTCTATTTATATATATATAAGTCAAGTATCGGTGAAAGCCAAATGCCAAAAAAGAGAAGAAGGAATAAGATGTAACACGTGTGAACTGCTGTAACATACTGGCTTTATTAGGTTCGGTACATCTCTTTATATACATACAAAAAATTAAGAAAACATAACACATCAGATAAGTTGAGATGAGGGCACTCCGGATTACTCTTGCGCAGGTGTTTCGGTTAGTGGGATTTTAAGTTGTTCAATATGAACGGTCCTGCTTTTTTTGGGTTCTCTGATGCTCTCAATAGTTACAACATTATGTTCTCTTATTATTATCACCCTGAATGGTCACTCGTATCGCTGTATCTCCTTTCCCCTGTTTGATCCCAACTTTCTATATACAATTGTTCCAATTTTTATCATTCCCTTCCTATCTGTGAGGTTTAAATTCTCCCGAGCTACTCTCCTGGTTTTTTCCCTCTCCAACTTTCCCCGGACTTATTTCCGTACCTTTTTCCTTGTGACATGATTGTTGCTTATCTCGTCACCGTCCGCCGCCGTGCCCTTGTAGCCCCGCCGGATTCCACAAAGCCCGTAAAGGATCTGAAACGGCGAAAACCCCGTAACGGTGAGCACCGAATGATTGTATGCCGCAATTGCCTTTGGCATTGCCACGTCCGGTGCCAGGCCCTTGGTGTGCTTGGTACAATCGAAGGTGATCGCTCAGCGTTCCGTGAAGCCGCTCTATGCCTCCTCTACTTTTGGGGTGTCCTGGTGTGTTGAGGTGCCATATCACATCCAGGTCCTTCATTTCCTTTCGTATCAAAGAGTTGTCAAATTCTCATCCACCATGCGTTCGGGAACTCTGTAGAACTGAAACCACAAGCGGAGAGCTGCCAATACTGCTTCTGAACACCTATCTTGCACTTGGTGCGCCATTGCGGCCTTACTTAAGTAGTCAATCATGGTCACCCATTTGTACCCCTTCCATGTAAATGTGTCGATTTGTAAATCTTTGAGTGGAGCATCTGTGGTAGGTGTCTTCTCCTGTCTTCCTTCAGGCGGATATGTGTCGCACTTAGTGCGTAGACAAACCTCGCAGCTTCCTACAACATCTAATATAGTCTTGCTCATTCCCCACCAAAAGTATCTTCTCTTCAACGCTTGCATAGTCTCATGGATTCCCCGGTGATTTGTCTTTCCCTGTTGATACGCTAAGGTGATTTCTCTTTGTTGTTCTTCTTCCAGAAGGGTTTCCACCATCAATTTACAACAGATGTATGTCCTGTCCATTCCAATCTGTTCATCACGCCATAGCCGCTTGATCTTCTCCCAAACGGTTTCGTTGCCAACATACAGGTGATGTTTTTCTCCAGGCTTCGAAACATTCTTTAAAATTTTACAGATCTGGTCATTCTTCACGCCTGGTTGCGACCAGATTATGCGTCGTTATTTTACGTCTCCCGTACTCACTATGTTTAATTTTGGTCATTCCGGTGGTTTTCGTCTTCCGAATAATTTTTTTCTTCCTGCCATTAATTATTTCCTCCATTTCCTCTATATCTCCTGGTCTTTCTTCTGCCAAACTCTCGTTATTGGAAGATTCTTCCCTACCATCTTCTTCCGCTTTATCTCTGGGCGTCCATTCCCTCATGACACCGGACGGTTCCCCATTTTCTTGTTCCACGGCGTTAGTGGTTATGGCTCGAGACAAACAATCGGCCACCACATTTTCTTTGCCCGGTTTATATATAACCTCCATGTTATATTGTGCTAGAAGCTCCTTCCAGCGAGTTATCCTAGCTGATGATTCCTTTAGATTTCCCACCCACTGGAGTGGTCTATGGTCAGTGTGTATCTTGAACTTTCTGGCGAACACATATGGTCTAATCATGAATTGCCGATTAAAATCTGGAAAAGCTAGTACCGGCTCTTGCTGCAACCTCTCCATGCACCGTCTGATATTGTCCTCCATCATCGGGGTGACGATTATCCTCCTGCCTTTCTTGAGTAGGTTGATGAGCGGAACGAGATACTCCGTCATTTCTGGAACAAACCTCCTGTAATAATTTAGAGTCCTCAACAACCTCCAAATTCCTTTTATGTCACTAGGTACTGCCATTTTCTTGATAGCTGAAACTTGATCCGTGTCTGGTTTAACTCTCTCCCTAGAAATTGTGTGGCCCAGAAATTTTATTTGTTCCTGCCCCAGCGCCGACTTTTCCCCCAACAATTTGAGCCCAAAATGACTTATTCTCTGGAACACACTATTCAAGTGTCGCACGTGTTCAATCTCGTTCTTACTAAACACAAGGAGGTCATCCATGTAAATCTGACAGACGGATTCGTCAATTCCTCTCAGAAACTCGTCCATCAGGCGCTGAAAGGTTATGGGGGCATTTTTGAGGCCAAACGGCATCCTTGTAAACTCATAGTGACCCCTTTCAAAAGTGAATGCCATCTTATGTTGATCATTAGGGTGCATTTTAATTTGATGATACCCAGCCTTCAAGTCCAGTGTGGTGAATACCGTCGCCCCGCCCAGCCTGTCTAAAATGTCTTCAAATCTGGGGATTGGATACTTTTCGTCAATGGTATTCTCGTTCAGCTTCCTGTAATCTATCACCACTCTGTACTTTTCAGTAGTTTCACCTGGCACATTCCTCTTTTTAACCGCCCATAATGGACTATTGTATGGGGATGTACTATCAATAATGATTCCCTGTCGTTTTAAACTTTCGAGTTCCTCCCGGATGTGGTGACGTAGTGCCTGTTGGTATCTCCTTTCCTTTACATATGTTGCCCTCTCCTGCTTCAGTGGGATCCCATGGACAGTCTTCCCGGTAGCTCCGAAGATATCTCCTTCTGTAAAAAAAATATCTTGGTATTCCCTCTTGAGTCGTTGTCTCCAGTCCTCAGCTTAATTGATTGCCCCAATTCGTGCACCCTCATTCCTCTGTTGTTGACGACATTTGTAGGTTTTACCTCCTATCTTAATCTTCCATTTTCCCTTGCTATTCCTAATCCAAGCACCCACCTTCCCTAGCAGGTCACTTCCCACAATTAATTTATATTGTGAGAAATCACCTTAGCGTATCAACAGGGAAAGACAAATCACCGGGGAATCCATGAGACTATGCAAGCGTTGAAGAGAAGATACTTTTGGTGGGGAATGAGCAAGACTATATTAGATGTTGTAGGAAGCTGCGAGGTTTGTCTACGCACTAAGTGCGACACACATCCGCCTAAAGGAAGAGAGGAAAAGATACCTACAACTTGTGCTCCACTCAAAGATTTACAAATCAACACATTTACATGGAAGGGGTACAAACGGGTGACCATGATTGTCCTCTTCAGTAAGGCCGCAATGGTGTACCAGGTGCAAGATAGGTCTTCACAAGCATTATTGGCAGCTCTCCGCTTGTAGTTTCAGTTCTACGGAGTTCCCGAACACATCTCATCGGATGGTGGAAGAGAATTTGACAACTCTTTGATACGAAAGGAAATGAAGGACCTGGATGTCATATGGCACCTCAACACACCAGGACACCCCGGCGATCACCTTCGATTGTACCAGGTAGACCAAGGGCTGGCACCGGACGTGGCAATGCCAAAGGCAGTTGCGGCATACAATGAAGACCACCAGCTGTGGCCCAATAATCCCGTCGGTGCCCCCGAAGTCCAAAAAGAAATTTGAAGTGTGAAAATCCAGTTATGGCGTGTATTGAATGATTATAGGCCGCCACTGCATTTGTCATCGGTTCGTCGGGCTCTAACCCTTTATCTAACTGATAGACCCTAATGTGATCCCCAAGGGTACTGTGCAGTCTCTCAATTCCCGCTCTCCTTTTGGGGTGACCTGGCGTGTTTAGGTGCCATTCCACGCCTAACGCTCTCATTTCCTCCTGGATCACACTGTTGTCAAATTCCCTCCCTGCATCCGATCAAATCCTGTCGGGAATCCCGTAGAACTGAAATCATTGCCTCAACGCTCCCAATTCTGCCTCTGCTGATTTTCCTTAACGAGATTGGACATAGCTACTTTAAAGGTCCATGGCCGCTATCCATTTATAACCCTTCCAGGAGAAAGGTCTGCAAGGGGCGTGTCAGCCGTGGGCGAAGGTCCACCACCCCTAATAGAATCAATACCATGTACCACCCCTAATAAAATCAAAGGCAGAGAAAGATTTACTAAAGAAAGGAGATGCGGGCTCGTTGAAGGTATGTAGGATAATGAGGTGTATCCTGAATCAAATACAGACAGATGAAGAAAGCAAATGGCTCATAGTTAAAGAACGATTAAAGAGATCTTTCGGAGGTGGAAGAAGACATCCTCCAAATGTTAAGGGAGGTTAGAAAACCTCGCCAAACTAGAGGGCAATATGCCGGTTTAATCAAATGACAAAAAAAATCGGAGAAACGGTAAATGTCGAGGAGGCCAATGGGAGAATGGAGTTCATAGCTACAATCCTCAAAGTTCAGTTGGCCAAAGAGACGGAAAGAAAGGAAGGTCTACCGAGAGAGCAATCTTTGTGTAGTGCGCTCAAGAGATGGTTGATTCGAGCGCAACAAAGGATGAATCAAGAATGGAAGTAGAGGAAACTGGATGGTGATCTACAGCCAGCCCACAACAACAAGGGTACCTTGGAAGAAACGGGAATAAAAGGACGGTAAAATAAAAGAGGGAAAAATGGGGCAAATGGTCAAGATTACGGAATTAATGGCAAGAGACCGAAGATTAACAGACGACGTGAGGATCGTTAGTGCCATAGATGTGGAAGGACGGGACATTTAGAGGCTCAGTGCCCACGCATCAGGTGGTTTGATTGCGGAAACTAAGGGCACAGTGCCAGGCCATGCCCTTACAGTTTATGGACTATTTAACATTATTTATTTAGCTTTCTTATAATTTTGTGTCGGTGAGATTTCCTCTTTTAATTGCTCAACTCCAGAAATTGTACTTGCAGTGTAGAATTTTCTTTAGCTTCGTCAACAATCCTTGATAAATATTATATAAACCTTAGAAAATAATACACTAGTTTCTTTTTTTTCTTTATAGTACAATAAACAATATGGTTTACTAATTAGATAATCTATATTTACACACATAATCCTAATTTTTTTTCTTTACAATTAACTAATTATGATCAACATTCTCCTAATATGTTATATTGTGTCTATTTCTATTTTATAGTTTTTGCTTATGAAAAAACAGTAACAATATTTAAGAAAGTAATTCCCTTTGAATTATATTATCACAGATCATTGTATATTCTTTATGGTTTATAATATTTTTTATTTAGACTTATTACTATTATTCCTATATTCGTCGATTTACTCAGGGTTTATTCTATAACTATTGGATAACCGATAAAGATCCCATGTCGATTGACCCACTTTACATTTTATAGGGTTGGGATCCTGTCCTTAGGGCAGCCTAACGTGAGGTTGGCGAAGTTAATGATCCAAGGAATTGCTTCGGAACGGGTTGCTTATATACCCGGGTCGTAAATTGGGGAGAGGGGAGGGAGGTGGCATCCACCGCTCCTGACCATTAATCCGATCCAGGATATTCGACAGCAAACCAGAATATTGTCGCTGGATTCCTTTTTTGTTGCATAAAATATCTCGGATGTTTATTAGACCTTTTGGTTTATATATTTATGAAATTAAGCTTGTGACCTATGTTAATAATAATTTTCTTAAATAGTTATTGTACAATGACCACTGTGGCTAGCCGGCACAGTGGTCACTGTACAATAACCCTCTTGTTTACTACCTATTTTTTATAAAATACAGATAAAAGTAGAAATGTGTCAAGATGTAATTATTCTATTTTCAATTAAATTTAATTTAGTTTAATAGTTTCACGGGTCTTTCACCGATGACCACCAATTTACTGTAACATTAGCAAGGTTCCCCCATCACTATACATAGATGTCGCCTACTAAGCCAAGGTAGCATTATTGTATGCATCATTAGATCATTAGCACTTGTTATAAAAATATTTCTGTGTTTTGTTATACCAATAAAGTATTTCGTGAGTGATAGTCATATTTGGCGCCCGAAGAGGAATTAGATTCGACTAGAGTGAATAAAAAAGTTACTATTCTCAGCCATTTTTCCGTCTCAAGACCACAGGAAGACTCCATCACCTGTACTATCAAAAATACTACAAGGATCTAAGACCTCTGGTAATCAAGAAGACTGATAGCACTGCTCACAAAATTCACCCTTGGAATTTCAAAAGTACGAAGAGTACGAGTTTTCATAGTTGGGCTAATATTATTCGATTGACGAGGGACAAATACGTTTGTATTCGTGAATTTTCTACTCTAATTATTAATTATTCGGAAAAAAATACGATTGACTTTTAATTATTCGTGATTCTTTTACAGGAATAATCTTTTATACGAAAAAAATACACGAATAACCAGACAAGTACATTTGTATTCGTATAATTACATTAAATTGTAGGAAGATAGTAGTATCTCCATACAATTTAATGTATGTAGGATAGATAGAAGATCTTAGAAATACACAAAGAGACACTTAATATGTTTGAAATCAGAAAAGTTCAAATAAATTGATATGCGATGTTAGATAAATCGATAGCATTTTCGATTTCTACTCGTCTGAAAATGTATAATGGGACTCCCATACATTAGAATTACAATGTACAGAATTACAATTGGAAATGGTAAGAAATAAGCGAATTAAAAAAAATTGAATTAATATATTCGATTAAATATTTATTCCACTAATTCTGTTTTCGACAATTTTTTTTATTTGACATAATATTCCAGATGTTCGAGTACAAAAGTATTCGGAATGTTTATTCGTATTTTATAGATTATTTTTAAAAGATCATTCGTGTTAAAAATTCACGAACTTCTAATAAATAAATCTTTCGTCAATCAAATACTTTTTGCTTAAATCTGGTTTAAACTGGATCTCTGGAACTAATTTTTAGAATACTTGAGGTATAATAATTTTGTAAACCATTGTATCTTTTGTTTCATTGTTATTACTATTTTATAAAAAAAAGTTGTTTTTTTTCTTATCCTTCTATAAGTTTTTAATATTTTAAACATCATATGTACATCAGAATATATACTCAATACAAATTAAACAAATGTTCATTTTTTGCCTGAAGGGCATTTTAAGGTAGGTGCTGATCCGCTGTGTGCAGGGGAGCACTGTCGCGCTTACTCGCCGTCTGCGTTGTCGTTAGTGGGAAGGGACCTCTCTATTAGTGTTGAATGATTGGGTTTAGATAGAGACTAAACCCCTTCCTTCGGCGAGCACATCGACCAAGGGAACAGTGCCTTGCCATCCCCAGGTCTTGGTGGAAGGGCAATCTCCAGGAATAGCAACTTATTAAATCGCCGTGAGACATAATGACAAGGTTATACGGACATTATATACACCGAGGAGGGAACATGCATAAATTGCACAAAAATTTTAAAAACAAAACAATAATTACGAGGCAAAGATATACGAATATTATGGAAATCGCAAAAGATCTCGCTGTCACATTTAGAGATTCTCAAACTATCAGCATATCTTTTATCACTACGTGAGTCAAGATTGTCAACATCCGCAAAACACGTATGAATGTAAAAACCAGGATTACTGTGAGACCCAAAATTAATCCGAAAATCGGGTTTATCGTCAATTCCAAAATCAATATAAAAATCAGGATAATTGTCAGTCCCAAAATCATTAATTGGGAAAATTGGGACTAACTTTAATCCCCAAAACAATACCAATATGAGCCACAACCACAATATATAGACGCAATAATGGAGAAATAATAAAATTGGATAAATCAACAGATAAAAGTAAAAATATGATAAACAATGACATAGAATAAAAAAACGATACTGTTAAGCAAATAATAGAAAAATTAGAAAATGAAATAAATTTATTTAACATAAAAGAATTTATTTTCCTATTTTAATAAATATGATTCAAATTCACTAAATCTGACCGAATATCCAAAAATTATAAAAACGAAAGATAGCAAATTGAGGAAAACAAGTCTACTAAAACAAGCGATCGCTTTAACAACTGACAAACATACTTACATATGAAATTAAATAAAGCCCCAACAGTTTAAAAAAGGAGTAAATCGAGAAATATAAAACTGTTAAACAACGAAATAATACGAGAAAGTCAACAACGAAAGATGAGGACGTCTACAGGCTAGTTCATACTTTTGTAGATATGGACAAGATATTTCATGCACATACTTTCAACTACAGGAGACCAAGAATGGACATGAGTATACTTGTGTTTTGCTTACAGATCACACAGGACCAGTTGTTGATCTGGATACTGCGAAATGAGATAGGTCATTGCAATATACAAACCAACAATAACAACAGCAGAAGTTCCCGAGCCATCGCCCTCAACCCTTGGGCACAATCTCTGCCAGTCATTCTCTAGGAAGCTTCATTCTTCATTTTTATAAATGTTCTATTTATCTCATCAGTAATAATTTTTTTATACATATTATTTTTTTAATTTACTTATTTATATTTCGTTCTTTTTATTTATTTATTTGTTACGAGTATTGCTATGATTTAATTCCCTTTATTTTAATCTCTTTGCACGGTATAAAAGCATTTAGAATGCTCACACTTATTGATCATGGCAGCTTATACTACTATTATTAAAAACAATTTTTAATAGGTAAAAAAGAAAGTTTTTATATGTTGCGTTTCTTTTCGGAACTAATATATTAAAAAAATAAAAATTTAAAACAATCTAATCATTTGTTAAAAATAATTAATAAATATCACACTTAGAGTGCAATATTTTATTGAACTCTTATTTCTGAAATATCTGCTTATTTCCTGGATAAAAGATTTGTTTTATCTCGTGCTATGGATTAGTTGACTGCAAATTATTGCGATAGCTTTCGATAATGTATGGTAAACTAAAAATATCTTATTTCTAAAGCTAAGCGTGCTTCTCCACATTTTGTTAAATAAAAAGTTGAAAAGTTATATTTTTCTCGTCTTATTTTACTTATAAGTCTTATGTAAATAAATCAATTTCCTACCTAATAAGTATGTAAAACGGTGAAATCATGAATAAGTTGTCAATATGCTTCTCAGACAGTGTTCCAAATGGTATGAATTTCCAAAATAATCCTGTAACGATTATCAACTATTTATTAAAAATACGAAGAAAATGAAAATAAAATCAATGGATTTTTCTTTTCACTTAGAAGAGATAAGGTCATGAATCAGGGCGTTTCATATCAGGTAAGCCACTTATTCCTATAGAATTACAATAAATAAGATATCATTTCTAAAGAAATATTGCATTAGTAATAAGTCCAAGTTGTTTACTGATAGCGCATTTCATAAATAATCACTCCTTTAATTACTCTTTTTTAATAAATAATATGACTTGTATGTAAGTTAGAACATAACGGTAAGTTATTATTGTTTGGTCCAGTTAAATTTTACGTCTTAAATCACTCCTGTAATGCTAATAGTTCTTACTGATATTTAACGATACATAAGTGGTCATCATTAACTGGTTGAATTTATCACCTATTATCTCATGACATTTGGAGAATTATTATAACCATCCTTGTTTATTGATAATATTTTATTATCTTCTTCATGTTTTGTCTAGTCTGTCAAAGGATTTATTATTTATTGGTACATTCCAGCGTATTTCTTAAGTCAAAAGTGGTGATTAATTTGTTTATTCATGTTCATTTTAGTTACCATTTTTATTTTTTAAATAATCATTCATCGTGATGGAATGATGAATCGTAGAAATAAATAAAATAATTAATTAAATAAAATTTCCAAAACACATATCTGTAACTTAGAGTAACATTGTGTTCATTTTTTTAAACTATTTTTGTTTCACTGAAATGTATAAATTAATATCTTCTAAACCAATTG
Source organism: Halyomorpha halys (assembly GCF_000696795.3). Taxonomy (NCBI): domain Eukaryota; kingdom Metazoa; phylum Arthropoda; class Insecta; order Hemiptera; family Pentatomidae; genus Halyomorpha; species Halyomorpha halys. Next base: position 34,945 of record NW_027107016.1, read on the forward strand.
TAAGGAGAGTTGCATGCTTTTAATGAAACAAAAAGTACACTTTCATTCGGAAAGATAGTGCAGTGCAAATATCATTCTCATAAAGTTAACCAAATTCTAGTATTATGTCCTATACTTCTATTAGTACAAGATCCGGAAAGAAAAAAGGCAGTTATTTCACCCCAATTTTTTATTATTTTAATGAAAACTATATATTATTACTAGTCAAAATTGATGAATTTTCCAAGCGTAGGTAGGGGGAATTAAAATGGCAGGTGTTTCAAAACGTTAAAAAAAAAGTACTTTTTCATTCGGAGCTCTATATCTTTAAAACTACCAACAACGCTAGAAAATCTAAGAGAACATTATTTAAAGTAGAGTAAATTTTCTAAAATATTAGACCTAATAGAACTATTTACGTTGAATAGTTCACGAGATATGTCTTTTTAAAAGCAATATTTCATAAAAAACATGTACTGAAAGATCAATAGTAAGTGAACTTATTTTGAGAAATCTATATCTCAAAAACCATTCGACGTTAAAATGTCTATTTGCACTCAAAGTTAGTTTAATGTACTATTGAGAAGTTCCTGACGTTGAACTTCGTATGAGTAGTAGTTTTCATGTAATTTGCTAAAATAAATTGATTTATAGTTGTTCGGACAATAAGTTTGATATATGAAAAAACATATCTCAGAAACCATTCGAAGTACAGATATCTGCACTCATATTAAAGCTAGTTAAATTTACTATAAAATAGTTTATAACAATTATCTTTGTAGGAGTAGTAGTTTTTATGATATTTGACAAAATAATTCACAAAATGTTCATCTCTAGTTGTTTGGATAAAATGTTTAATTTTTGAAAAAATATATATCAGGAACCTTTATAGTAGTAGTAGTTTTATGATATTCTCAAATAAATATAAATTTTTCAGAAAATGTGTCCGAACAACTAAAAATCAACTTATTTTAGCAAATATCATGAAAACTACTACTCATACAAAGATAGATGTCAGGAACTACTTTATAGACAATTAAAGTAGCTTTAATTTGAGTGCAAATAGACATAATTATAGATTTCTCAAAATAAATTCACTTACTACTGATCTTTGGAGTAACAAAGGAAATGTTACTTGGGGTTTTTTACCTCTTCACATTATGAATTTATTAATAACGCCTGCGTATCGTACAACCATTGAAACGATTAATGAATATGGTCTATTTTTAAACAAGAATAATTAATGTATAATCATATTATATATAATAGGATAATCATATAATAATTTATATATAATATAAATAATCATATTATATATCTTTTTTTTCTCAGGCACCAGCCAATGAAGAATGGAGCTGTGGAAGAACCGCTACCCGATCTTTGCCTATGTGCTGCTGTCACTGATGGAAGTAAGCCAGTAATGGAGAATCATTATCAGCCTGAGAATGGAAATCATTACTAAATTATAATTAGTACTACTATTTGTCAATAATATGGACTAATTAAAACAAATCTTTATAGCATTATGAATCAATTATCTAAATGCATAAATATAATCTGTTGGTTACTCAGATTGATCGGTTCAAATTTTGATATATTTCTTCAAACCTAGATTAATTACTGAAGCTCTTAGAATAAATTATTATAAAACTTTGTTCCAAAATAATCTGAAAATATGATAATATATTAATTATGCAAACATTAAATGATTGTTTTCTGTAATATAATTTTTTAAAATAACTGATCGGACTTGCCTCTTTCAAACTTTTTTTCCCCTTGTTTATATCCCCTTGATTTTCTATTTCATAATAATACGTAATAGATTTAATAGATAATACATTTCTTTAGTAAATTTATTAGATACGACTATAGAATTATATTGTCAAACAATATGAGCATTATATTTAAAATTGGTTTAAAAAAACATAATAGTACTTCTTAATGGAATACTAATTTTAGGTATAACCTATTGTAATATGACATGAGGCAGTGTTGGACAAAAAGTAATTTAAATTACTTGCCAATTATTGAAATTTGAAATTAGAATTACGAGTAATTTTGGTAGTTAATTTTTACAATTTTATGAACCACAGTAATTGTAATTGTGTCCCACAATTATAATTTTCAGTTGAGCTAAACTAATTGGAATCACTAATTACAACTAAATATAACTGAAGTTACTTTTTTCCAACGCTGATTTGCTGTAATGAAGTTTTGGCTTAATATAGATGAGTCAAAGTTTTGCATATCTTGTGTAAGTTATTTTCTCATTTGAGATTTAGTTGAACTTATTGACCTTTGAGTTCTAAGTAATATTCTGTTCAAAAATACAAAGGACATATTTTAGAACTTCTTTCATTAAAATTTATACTGGGAGCTGTAATAAACTTTTTTTTTTCTCAGAAACACTAATTCAAATATTTCATTAGTGAACAAGCAAACGGTTTTCAGAAATATTACGGAATACATTATACTTCGTAACTGTTTTAATTTTATTTCAATGAATAAGTCTATGACATTTCACAAACCCTAAGTGATTAAGAGAAATGGAGATTTTACGTTAAAAAATTCCATACATTAAAGAAATTGGAATTGTATAAAATAATAAAGCAATTTTACTTTTAAGTTCTAACATTAAAATACGGCACAAATTAATATATTAAAACAATTAGTGAATTGATATAATAATATAATAGTCAAATTATAAACTTCTCAGCCGTCTAAGACTTTTGAGTGAAGCAGAATGTCTGTGGCGTCAATTCATGTAAGAAAATCCGTTGATAAATTTCTAAACGTTATCTGTAACCTCATAAAAAATCTGAAGATAATGAAATCAAGAACAAAAAAAAAAAAAAAGACTAGAGTTATAATGAAAATCGGTGGGCTAGTAGTTATTTTAGTTAGTTATCTAATCAATATCCAATTATATAATTTTAAAATTATGATCAATTAGATACATTGTTAGCAGAATGATATATATAGATAATTATATATTTGAAATATATTACTGTTTTTCGATATTTTCTGAAATCGTTTTCAGTATAATACGCTTCGACCCATATTTGAGGTTTACCTATATTTGTATTTTATCTAGGAAAATTTAAGTTCCAACATCCTCGGGAATTTTAAATTACTTCATAGTTTTATGTTATTATTTTACATTTGTATACATATTTATGATAAGGGATAACTCATGCACTTATCAAAACTCATTTTGGGGTGAGAAAATGCATTAAATTCAAAATGGAATTAGGGATGATACTTATATTCATGGCATGATTAAAATGAGAGTAGAGAGCAAAAACTAAGGTGATGTACGTAGAATTGAAACTACAAAATATTTAGAATTACTTAGAATTGAACCTGTGAGAATGAAAGTGATGTACCATTTTCCGTTCATTGTAATGAATTGGATATTTTGTTACTACATTTAAATGATTTCTATGTATTATACATATATTATTTAAGCTAACAGCATATACTTAGTATTTGAGAAAACCAATCTAATTAGGTATGTTTAATTAGAAAAAAGGTATCTGGTTGTCAAAAATGGTTCTAAATAATTATATGATTTATGACGGATATATACCTTAGTTGTACTTAATTACAGAAAATTTGCCTCTGTTTGAGGATATATATTAAGTTTGGAGATTGATTTATCATTGGTAGTTATTTTTTTTCTCCATATTACTGAAATTAGGGGTCGAGCCATGCATACCTGACCGAGCTGGAAGATTGCATCATCATAGATACAAGACAAAGTTGATAGGCAACAAAAATAAAATATATTAATAATGAGGATGATTGAAATTATACATAATTATTGAGCTAAATAATTTATGAATTTTGAGACATAAAAACAACCAATGACTAAATTCCAAAATCAGAACAAAAATCTAAAACATTGAAATGGTGGTCTTCGAAAACGACGATGGACAAATACGTCGCTAAGGTATAAAAAATAAATTAGTATATGAGTATGAATAAAACCTCTAATTACGTGTATACAACCTTTTTTTTCGGCGTTTCTTCTTGATTTCAGGTTGAGCATCAGTGTTGATTATAATAATATTACATCACACAATGCATATTTTTGAAGAATTTAAAATTACTATATATTCATGGCGATGGTGTACATGCAGGAAATTTCATCCACAGGGCTTTTATAACTGTATGAACCATTGTTGAGAATCGAAAGTGGACCAGCTCTGGTATAAATGTCGAATGTTTCTATACGGAATCCAAAGCTCACATGCGTGTAATTGCCTCGAAAATGGGCAATGTTCTGACCTGATTGTTGGAACAGGGCATCCAATAGTGGTCATATTGTTCGGTCCAAATAGCTTCCCCATTGTCACTCAGTCGTTTTATTAATGCCTCCATTCAGGTGGGCAATGGTCTTGGTCAGATTTATAGCGATAGAGTTCCCTCGTATGTAAATTATTTTACACGCTAACAATTTCGTTAACTCAAACTGAAATAGTAATGTAATATTTTCTTCCATTAATTAAACATTGCACTAACTTCTATAATCGAGAGTTTTCTTCTGTCCGTGAAAACGACGATTTTTAATTGAATAAGTGGCATTTATTTTCTCGTTTCTCCCAGTTTTTACAAGACAGTTCAAAATATTTGATTTAGGTAGTCCGTTACAGAATTATTTTTTTGTTATCAATGTTTTATTAACTACAAGAGTTTATGGAGGCCTTTGCCGAAAACGCTGTACAAGGTGGTGGTATAACCCAAATTTTTTCAAAGTAAAAATAAAGCCAAAAAGATCACGCCCTAAGAGATTCGCTGGTATTCCTCCCCTACAACTCTGCCACGTCCCGGGGTCAATCAAGAGACCGGCCTGTTCGGCTTCACATTTTCTATCAGTATATCTCCTCCTTCCTCCAAGTTTAAGTAATTAGAGTAACCGTCCCAGCGTTTCCTTATTGACATACAGAAAGATATTTTCATGTTTTATCTTACTGATATACATAAAACTAGTCTCTGTGCGTTTTGTTACTGGTGACCACGAAGTGATTCAAAATAAATTAAGCTATAAAGGAATCGGAGGTTATAAGTAACCTTACTACTTACTAATCAAGTAAGTATTCAATTTAAAAATTTTGGATTCAAAATCTTTAAGTATAATTTTGAAGATTCTGATACATTTATACGACGTTTATAAAAATATGAATTTTCTAGTATTAAATCTCCGTCCTCTAATCTCAAGAATATTAACACATATGTGCTTCCAATAACTCATTATAGTATGACAGCATTAGACCTTAGGCAGACACACTAAATCATTGAGTGCTTCGACCCATAACAAAGACAAAAATTAAAAAAGTGTAAAAATAAAAGAGTTGACTAGCAAGTACTTTTGTTCTTTTCGTTAGGTCAACCTCATCTGATACATTCATACAAATTAAAATAAGCCTTTAATAATTGAATAATTGTGTGCAAGCAGGAATATTAAATTAACTACAACAAATCATTTTGGTGGTAAACCTAGAGCCTGTCCTATAGTTTCCACTTATTTTAATTAAACAGACCCATTGCCTAGGTAATCTTCATACAAACAGAAAACCGCGTGTACAATTCCGACTTTTACAACACTTACCAGACAAAAGGCTTACTTACATGATTATAATGAGCTAGTTGACTACAGGACTTCGGACTCGACTAAACCTCCCGTTCCTCTCTCATCCTTACTTACAATACTTCGTAAAAGTCTCAATGCTTCTTATTTTATCACAAATGAACTCATCCTTAGTGACATTTATATCCCATATGTTGCCGATTCGGCCCGCATCATATTCCATCTTTCCACAATAAACTCCCTAACCCACTTGTTTTTTAACATCACTTCCTTTTTGAAAGAAGACAGTTGACCGTATGAACTAGATTATTGGAGGGAAGTCCGGGTGGCGGTCAATAATGGTATCAAAATAGTAAAAGAAAACTATTTATTGTATACCAACGTTTCGCCCCACTTTGTCAGGGCTATCCTCCAACAATTATTTCCTTTTATATCCCCGGTTATTTCAAGACCTGATGTAGAAATATTATTTAAATGCTGTTAGTGGATGGTTTTTTCAAAATTATGTATTATGTCATTAAACTATTATTCACATCGAATTAACTAGCTCTGTTCTATCAGAGCAAAAATAATTTTTAATTTTATAAATTAAAAAAAGTAAATACAACCAATCTCACTTTGATCATAACATATTCAATGGTAGCACTTGCTTTATGGCATAAAATATGCTCATAATTATATAAACGATAAAGGGAGATTGGAATTTAGGTTTTAATGATTCCAGTAAATATTTCAATTATATATATGCAATAATGGACAAAGGAGAGAAATTCTAATAAGACAGACACTAAGGCCTATTACTGGGTAGAGCTGATTACCTCAAGTAATGCGTTACATGAAATTCCTTTCAGGTTAGTGAAATTATAACGACCTCCCCGGCATGATGACTATTAAAGCCTGAATTACAACGGGAGAGAACCGCATTAAGAGTTGGAACATTTGCATTTGCGAAGTAGAAATTTAGTACTTTATAATCATAATGATGTAGTAAAACCTTCAGTTAATTAAATGATCTTGTGATCAGTTTATTCAAGAGATAGCGACATGATGTGATTAAATGGTTATTTGATTAATTATACAAAGCTAAAAGTAAAAATTATACACATAGGTATACAGGTTACGTGACTGCAGGAAGTACTTAAAAACAAAAAAAAAGGAAAAAGGTAGATAACATGAAATCAAGACTGTTTATTGATGGGATCCGTCCTGCTGACAGCCAGTAACACTCCCTCCTCCCCTCTCCCCAGTACACGAACAATCCTCATAAACTTAAAAAAAATAAATATAAGTATATTAGACCTTATAAGACCTTATAAAAAAGTACTCTTTTCAAGTAACACATATAAAATAAAAAGAGGTGCTATAAATAATTTATAGAAAATTTGACATATTAATAACAGAAATCACCGAAAAATGGTATTCTATTTATCTAATACAGGTAGTTTTAATTGTTCAATGTGAACAGTTCTCCGTTTCTTTGGTTTCTGGAGATTTTCAATTGTAACGTCTTCTTAAAGTTTTTACTCCTTACCCCAATTAAAGCTTTATGCATTTCTTTGAAAATGGAAAAATCCCAAACTGAAGATACAGGCATTTACGTATCGGTAGAGTAGCTTGACTTTATGTGACTGATTTTACCATCCTACCTGCTAAAAGGTTAGTTACAATACCGACACATATTTAACAATGAGATGATTGAAGAAGAAAATAAGAGTTTATAACTGATTGTTTACAAAGATAAAATCTAGATTTTAAAATATTAAATAATGACAAATTTAAAAGTCTGACATTAAGAAACAAATAAAGTTTAGAAAATAAAGAAAAAATATTCAGGACTCATAAAGAAAAAAAAATAGATGAAAAATAAATGTCGGGGCAAAATTGAACGAGTAGTTCAAATCCCTACTTAGAATTATGAACAACTTCTCAAGATTTGTTAATGAGACTGGCACATTCCTGTGTGAGACCAATGCTCCGAGCTACGGTGGCTATTTCCTTCCTTCCGAAGACAATATTTCCAAGATACGCCCCTCTACCAAAGAATCACGAATATCATCCAATGATTATAATATCCTCGAGTCCTACCCCATTACTGCAAGAAATCTGATTTCTGACTACTTATTGTTAGCACTCTAATGACATTTTACATTAGCTGGTCTCGTGGCCATCTTCTTTTCAGGCGCCTCGGAGGATTGTCAGGAATGGAAGAGGATGGAAGATTAGAAACGAGGGGGTTTGAGTGGTTAGAGTGTTTATAATGGAAGGAGTAATAACTGTTTTGGGCTAGATCGGTTACATAGGGAACATTAAGGTCTTTATGTATGATTTTATTTGTGACAAAGTAAGGAGCATTGAGGATTTTACGAAGGATTTTGGATTGTAAGGATTGAATACGAGAGGAATTCGAAGGTTTAGTGGAGCCCCAAAGCTCAACTCCATATGTCCAGATTGGCCTTATTACAGTCATGTGGATCAGTCTTTTGTAATGTGTTGGAAGTTTAGACCGTTTGTCTAGTAAGTGCTGTAATAGTCGACATGCAGTTTCCTGTCTTTTCAGTCTGGTGTGAGGATTCTAGGTTAATCGTTTGTCCAAATGTAGTCCAAGGCAGCGGATCTGTTCGACAGGGGTAAGAGTAACATCATTAAATGAAACTGTAGGGCAGTCAGTAGGTTTACGACGAAGGGTAAAGGTGATTTGTTGGAATTTATCTTAATCCTCCAATTACGACACCAATCTTCGAGGGCTGTGATATGGGATTGGAGATTTTGGGATACAATTAATTTTCGATAGATCTATCCCAGTTTAAAATTGTATTTATCCCTCTATAATTCACTCCATCTTAAGATACGGCATGCACCTTCCCTATGTACTTTTAATACCCTTCTATTCTAATTACTTTTCTCAATTCAATAAGACGCTGGCTAGTCTTGAATTTTGTTAAAGATCTGTATCTTCAAGCTTTTATGAAAATTGCATTCTACAATCTAGAGGGACCACTACCCGACGACGTTCCTCGCGCGGACCGTAAAAGGGAAAGCCACAAAGATACCAGTTCCGAAGAAGTCTGCCCCAGTAGCTCAAAATGAATTCCAGGGAGAAGAAATAGCAGCAAAGGTAGCTTTCTCTAATTACTACTGGTCACTGCGACAATTAACATCAGAAGAGGCACCTACGCAGGCGCCCACACCAAATAAGAAACTTTCACCGGTTATAATCAGGAAAAATGACCACACCATTCCACAGGTAAAGCATTTTTTAAATAAAGTGTTAGTGACAGACTACTATCTACGTCAGACCAGCGTATAGCTCTATAGCATTATAGTATAGTTTTTAAACAACCGTAGCCTAGCTAGTACGGGTTCGTGAAAATCACTCCAGAACAATCTCAGTTACGTGCGATGTTCCACAAGGGGCTGTCCTGTCTTCTTCTCTTCTCTATATACACTGCGGATGTCGTGGGGCATAACAACACCATTGCCACAATACATACAATACAATACAATACAATACATACAATACACATAACAACACCAATGCCACTGCTTTCGCAGACATCACGATTTATAGCAGCAGCGCCAGCGCCAAACATGGCCTCAAGCGGGCGGAGAAAACTGCACCATCTCAACATCCAGATAAACCCGGCAAAACAGATTGCGTGGTGTGCGCACTACAGAAAGGGAAAAAAACCAGACTACCTCGTACGCTACAGGTGCCAAACTACGTACTAACTCTATAGTTTATCTGGGCATTAAATTGGATCGCCACATTACGCTGTCAGGTCATTGCTACATGAAAATCAAATGAGTCCGTCTCAGATCATTGACCGGCTACACCACCTGTACTCTCACTAAGGCTCAAACTTCAAATTTAAAAAAGTGTTTTGAGACCAGCACTTCTACATGATGCTCCATTCTTCACCCATCTCAGAGAAGGAACAAAGCGCCATCTACAACGCCTCCAGGATATAGTGTTGCAGAAGATTGTGCGGCCAACATCGCTGAAGAAGCTGAAGACAGATCAACTACACGAGCTCTTCGAACTACCCACTGTGCCTGAGTTCATCCATCGCAGGCACATAAAGTTTTTCGACTCTACGGCACCAAAGAAATTCACTGTTCAGGACCCTTACACCAGCGCCCCCTCCGGAGCGTTGGCAATAAACCAGATAAACATTCAGAAACGAAGTCCCTGGACACGTATTTAGGGAATAAGTTTTTTAGGTTTAGTTTAAATTTCAAAACCAATGTGTGTCCCAGCACATTATAAAATTCAAAGAACGCCTACAACAACAAAATTTCTACTTAAAAACTCACTAAAATATAGGCCACTACAGAAGAAGAAAACAGTGCAGACACAAAATATATATTGGTATATATATTAATGCTAAAACAGTAAATTTCAGAAATAGAGGTTATGGGAAAAAAAAACTTTTTAATCATTTTTGAAGATTGACACGCCGTTTTCCAATTTCGGGCGCTTTTTATATATTGTTCGATTAAACTTGAAGTCTTCTCTTCCTGTTTGAAGAAAATATTTCAAAAGTGATATAGGACCGTCTCTGGGGGGTCGGGTCCGGACGGGAAGGATGGTATATTTTTGTGTTATGACCTTGTGGGATTGTGACATGTCGTACATTGACCAACCTACGTGCTAGTAGGTCTGTTTGAATAGTCTATGTCTATTAAACATTATTTTTTCTTATCTCCTTTAATTTATTAAGCATTTAATACAGAGAAAATATATATATATATATATATGTAAAACTACGCTGAAGGGTTACAAGGTTACAATACCGGCCAGCGGACCCAGCCCAACCTCTTTATAATGATATGTGGCAAAGGAAGGGCACTAAATATGCAGTAAATGTTAAATAAATTAAAGGAGGTAAGAAAAAAAAATAGTTTTAATCATTTATATTGACAAAAAAAAAATCTTTATTTCCTATTTAAGTTTGTGGGCATAGATTTTTTGTGTGTGTTTTATGATTACTTTTATCTATTCCATTACTTTCAAATAACAGATATGATTTCTTTTTTCCATTCAGTTAACTTAATTCCTACTCAATTTTATAATTATCAGAAGTGCTGAGTGCTTTGAAGGTAGAATATTTGCACTAGAGGTCACCATTTCAGTTCAATATCAGCATGTTCTGTTTCTGAATTTCAAATCATGTTTAGTTTCAACGATTTTTTAAAAATATTCCCTTCTGTCCCTTTTGAACAGAAATATTGTTTGTTTATTTTATCATAATTCATCGTTAAAAAAAAAAAAAAAGGTTTATATAGATAACTAAAATGTTTTTATAAATGACGATTGTTAAAAAAATGGAATAATTAAAAAAAAAGAACAAAGGAAGTCTTGACCTTTGGGCAGGAGGAGGCATTGCCAATTCCATCCAATTCCGACTCCTTGAGTTGCGATGTCCTTTCCGCTCTGAGGATCCTTTTGTCTATGATCAGGAAGGGGTAAAGAAACTAAGGAAGAACCCGAACTTAACAAAAGTCTTTTGAAGAAGTCCTTCTTCCCCTCCGCTCCGGCTACTTTACTCGTGTGGCTTCCTTTGAAGTATCTCACGTCTTTATGTCTCGTCTCTTGGCTTTGAGCTATGGCCTATGGAGTTTTTTCTTTTATTTTTGTGACAGGAAGTTCGATGAATTAATCCTACTTGAAAAGGGATAGGTGTACAGAGAGTCAGTTGACTTTGTGTCGCATCTTTTACACTTCTTATTACTTGAAGATCAATTTTTACAAGCATTAAGTGGCTCTGGCTTTTAAGATTAGAAGAAATCTTCTATTTTTTGTCAACATTATAAAATGCGTCGAAGTAATCAAATAAAATAAGATTCTGACTAATTAATTGTGGTAATGGTTCATTAAAAGCAAGGACCCATAATAAATAATTGTTTAAATCAGGAGTATATATCTAGGTTGAATGATAATAATCAGCTGCGGTGAGCGTATCACAAAACTTTCACTTACCAACCTACTTTAAGTAAAAATAAATTCTCGCTCAGAACAGATATTTTTATATTACTAACTGTCAAAATGAGCGTTTCGGTTGAAAGATTGGCTTCACTTTCGAAATTCTGTGGACAAGACAGCAGTTAAAATACTGATGGAACAGAAATCACGCATGCTATAAATGCGCCTGCTCTGTCAAACTCGTGTAAAGAAAGACCTTTTATTTATGTGTCTTTTTTACAATCCACTACCTCCAAAGCCTTTCTCTAGTAAAAATGTTTTCTCAAATCTTTGGCATTGCAACACTTTTGAATACGTCTATACTACTACTGTTTCCGGAAATGTGTTTTGATACAGAAACAAATATCTCCCGATCTCCTAGGGTTAACTATCAAATCATTTCATAATTTTTAGCTTTTATTATAAGTAAAAATAGTTAGTTTTTTGGTATAAACAAAATTAAAGGTACTTTACAGGAAGATTTTTTGTTTATAAAAGTAATATTTTTAAAATTTTGAATTCGTTTTTTTTTTATATAAATCTGCATTTAAGACAGGTCACACTATTTCAATAAGAATAAAAATTATCTGATATTAAATACCAACAAATTTTGCATAGGTATACCGAGTTTATAAGACAATCGACACACACATAGCTGACAGAGCTTACGTGTTTTATAGAAAATACTGAAACTCTTGTTTATTCTAATTTTTTCACCCCTGGATAGTTCATTTAATTTAATCTGAAAAAGAGGTATGCCGATTTCAAAACACTTTTCATTTCCACCATTTTATTATTACACAAACTTCCCTAGATACTTGTGACTTAACCAACAACATTCAGCGAGCAAATTTCAGGTTCTTAGAAATATTGATTTAAAAAACAAACTGAAGGTTTTTAGATGCTAGGGTGAACATATAATGTTTTTATATACAGTAAAAATAGTTGCAGACATCATTGAAAATTGTTTGTTTTTCATATAAAAAAATAATAATGGTTGTTGTTGCTCCATACAATGAAAACATATTTTCATAAGAAAAATATACCGATTTAGTAATGTATCAAATGATTGAAACCATTTCTGCACGTTGTTGGATCCTCACAATTTGATTATTACTGTGAGTAAATAATTTAGTTTCTACCGTGAATAAATGATTTGTCATGAGATTTAGCTCTTTATTTTCTGGATGATTGAAAATACACCGCCAAGTATAGGGAGAAGTTTGTCAGTAGGAGAGCATCTTCACAGACTCGATTCTCTCCTCTTAAGCAGTCCTGCTCGTTGGTTCATCTGCCTTCTTTGATTCTTGTATAACTCTCTGTAGGCTGAAGTTGTTTAGATATAAATATATTTTTACCACCTTTTTGATTTTTTGCTTTGGAGTTCTATCCTGATATTTAAAATATTTTTTTCTCCTAACTTGTTGATGAGCAGGCTGATTCAATTATTTCATTTTCTTTGAGGAGGTACTCGTATTTTATAATTTATATACGAGTTGAAGCTAGGACCTGTAGTCGTCTGGATGGACATTATTCTTACTTTGCTAAATTGCATCAAGACGCTTTTAGTCACATTTCTTTTATTATACAATTATAATTTCAACAATATATAATAATTGATTATAAAACTGAAATTTAAGAAATAACCCTAATACCTTCCCCAGATTGCTCAATACTCACACGGTCCACATGTCACTTAAAGACCATTAACCAATGAGGAAGGGTCGAAGGCCAAAAATCGATGACCTCGGCCGCCTCCCATCAAAGCCTTCGGTGGCTATTAACCTCTTTCATCACCGTCCATTTATATCCTCTCAATCCTAATCTTATATAATAGCTTTGCAATTTTGTCTTTATATCAACTGCATGACTATCCTTATGTGAAAATGTTCTTCTCCTTGGCAAACTTGGTGTTTTCTTTACCCTTGAACAAGAACTTATTAAGGTGTTATTAACAACTATCAAGACTCCTAAAACGAATTTCAATCGTGTCGACTACTAGATTGCAATATCTTTCTTACCTTGCGTACTTCGGGAACAGTAAGAGAGGTAAAGAAATTAACAGTTAATGAACAATATTTATTCATGTTCAACCAATAAATTATCAAGTACCCGCAATTTTTAAAATTGGATATTATATTACAAAAAGTGTAAGGAAGAAGAATATATATATTTAGCATATATATAATTTATATATGGAAATAATTACCTAAATGATTATATTTAATATTTATAACAAACTCTATTGTATCAATATTGTTATAGATATACAGGAAATGGTGTAGTGTATTTTACAGGAGATGGAGTACTTCGAAACGTTTAAATCTTAGAAATGGATTAATGGTTTAATAGCTTAAATTCTAGTGTTATACAGTTAGTGAATCAATGTGGTTGTTGCGTAAGTAGTAGGTCAAGTGTAGATGTGTATGATGGGTTAGATGTATGTCTGTATGTGTACGCATTAGGATGTATAATTGTGTATTTTGTTTTTATCAGGTGGTTTCCTAATGCATTGCCTTTGGCGCAGTCCCTTGTTTAGTGTTTGGCGTTAAGGTCACCTACTATCTCGTGTTGTCTGTCTTTCTCGATGTCGTGCAGAAAAGTTTAGTGTGTTCGAATTTGGCTTTAATTTTAATGACTATGTTGTCGTCAAGTGTAGCACCGATAATGAGTGTTGAAGGGACGTCATGATACACACGTAGTGCGATGCCACTACGTATGGGGGAGTCCAGTCTGTATGTAACATAACTTCGGAAGTTTGTCTGTGTGGAGTTACTAAGTCATATGTCAGGCAGTGCAACTACAGAGGGCGAGTAAGAGGCCAACCACCTGGCCAAGTCGTTTTAGCACAAGTTTACGTCCCATGAGCCCTGTTATGAGTCATGGATTCTGAGGGGGATGTTCTGAAGCACAAGATTGAGTGCATCATTAGTGTTGTGAACATAGATTTCATGTCATGGAACATGGTTATTAGGTTAGAAACCCATGCCGATTCCGAAGAGGATGGTGAGGGTGTGGGAAAAGGTGAGCCAAGCGATAGTCTTCCAGCGTATGATGAGGGGTCAGATTTGATGGAAGTACTATTATTATTATTAAGTTCTATTATCCTCTTGGGTGATATTAACGGGCTTGTTGACAGCCATTTTGGCTCTGAGATTTTCAATTATCTCTTGCCTTTTAATATATTTAGTGTGCGAAGCGACATGCTCCTCATCACAATATGACCAAACAATCACATTTTGGTGGGATGTTTTGGGGGCATTCGTTTATGTGGCGATTTCGCATGCTGTTAAAAATCCACAGTAATTTTGGGTAAAGCCACATTCCTGGCAATTAAAACATAGCCTAGGGCCACCAATATTCTTCATTTTTCAACGGAATAAATCATGTAGTCGATTGGACAAAATTTTTAACTTGATTGAGAATTCTGTTGTGACGACTAAAAGCGTCAAAACAGGCTTCTGTTCTTAAACATTTGTTTTTGCTCCAAGCGGGCCTGGAGGGCTTCTCTAATCGCATCAAGAGGGTGATTTATACCGAACCCTTTCATAACATATTTTTTTGAGAGGTTTAGTACCTCGTGGGGAGAGAGTGTAATAATACACATCATCGACATTTTCCAGAAAGCCTATTACCTTGTTATAGTTAGATTTTGTGGTAAGATAGATTTTATTTTAAAGATCTGATGTAGGTATAAGTAACTAAACTCTTTTGAGGATTTGATGGTAACATTTTTGACTCGAGCCTCTTTGAGGGCCTGTCTCAGTTGCACTGAAACCGGTGAATTGATGATTCGCGAAAAATTCCCCTCTGTGCCGGAGTTCATAGGCCGTATGCATATCAAGTTCTTTAATTTAGTGACCCACTGTTCAGAGCTATCGCACCTCCACTGAGACCTGGGAGGTGACAAGGCACTGTACCCATTGCAGACATTCTCGTCAAGCGAAGGCCTTTAGACTCAACAGTTTGAAGTTGTCTTCACAAACCCCAACGGTGCGGTCCTTTCCCGTTCTATGTCATCCCTCGGCTATACCACTACTAACTAATGTAAAACAGCCTTCAGCAGACCTAGCCTGTTTACCATAGAATACCACTGTGACAGCAAAAGGGCCTTTCTTACATATGTTATTATTCATAAATGTATCTATTTGTTTTTTTTTCTATAATAAAAGGAGAGTAAGAGAAAAAAAGTTGTGTGAGTGGGTTTCACGCCGTTTTTCTACAAGCAGAAACTGGAGTACTAAGGAATAAACATTATGACTCTCTCAGTGTCATGGTACTACATCCTTGGTTGTTTAGACATGTGAGGCATGAAGATAGCTGGGCAGAAACATGACTGAAATGTTTCTGATGCTTTCATTTCTATACGTTTTAGTGTATCTGTTACTTTTTATATCAGGTAAAAATCATCACATTAATTCATTCTAACCTATTTCAAGTATAATTAGAGCTACTAAAATGAAAAATGGATCATCGATATTCGATAAATCCTATGCACACTTTTTGGATTAGATGTTTAAAAGTTTAAACACTCCATTGATGTCTAACCTCCAGGAGGAGGATCACCAACATATCTCCCTAATTTAACCGACAAAAAGTCTTTCGAATATATATTAAGAGAACGCAGAAATCAGTCAAAAACTGTTTTACTTTGTATTTTTTGTATGTTCTAACTATTCTTGCAGTATGAGGGCGCGAATTTCCTACATTACCAGAACAATTTAGTAATATATAGAGTAAATAAAATTTATTGGTCATAGCTACTCAGAACTCTTTTCAAAGTACCTTTTTTATGACCTACTTCCTAACCATTTCTGGCATACGAAGGGGTTATCCACAGGTATCCAACCTATTCTAACCATGGTGAGGGAGGGGGTAATTTTTTTATTTTGTGGGACTACCACGAAATAAAAGTCAACTCCAAATTCGAACCGGCGCCACTGTGGTCAAACTCCGTCGATTACAAACGGTCCGGGTGGGGTAAATGTGAGCGAATCTATCCCTTCCAATCTTTATCTCGAACAACTAAATAGCACTGAACTGCTTCCCTCAGCTGGTTTTCATGTAATGACTTATCACAAAGAATCCTTTCCAGGGACTCCACCTCCTTACTCCTTCAGTCTTATTAATAGTTATTTCTAAGTAATAAGAACGGGGTCAGCCACTAACCCCTCTCCACTCGTAGTTACCTATTTCTTGGAAACGTTAGAGTTGGACTATGCTAAACGTTGAAAGAAAATGAACCAAGCCACTCCAATGATGGTTGCAGAGTTTTGAACCCTTCGGCTTTCACTTGCCAAGGCATTAGTTCTTTCTTTGTCTTCATTTTAAAGAACTCGAGTCTAATGGTCATTGACCTGAAAAGAAAAACTTTGTTAATGGCGAAAAATTCGTGGTTAGAAAAATGAAGATCTTAAAAAGTACAAATGCATACGTACGTTTTAGAAGAGTAAATGAGCAGCCTTTAGGCAAATGAGCTGTCGTTTCTCTTCCTTTTTATCCTAACGGGATTAATGCACATAGTACAAATCTATTCTTTCAAAACTAGATCAGCCAGAAAAACCAACAAATTACTCAAAATCCGTCTACAAAAATAGAAAGAAAGAAGATAAATCAAAAATTATTTTCATTGTTTTGTTTTGGATGCTAATTAGATGCCTCTCTCATTTAACACAGTAATCTGCCGTTAAAAATTATATAATAAATATATCAAAAAAGTAACTTTTTTTACCTTTGTAGGATGTTTAGTTCATACATTCAATACAAATTTTTAATAAAGGTAGTTAACTCTATACGGTTGTTGAAGTTGGTTGGGGCTTTAGTGTGTAAAAACCTGAGGTCATCAACGCACATGCTTCATACTTTACAATTATTCAAGATTTGGAACTACTTAAATAATTACTTATTTTAGAATTATTTATTACATATAACAAACTTTCGGGTTTAAATCTTATTCAAAAGGTCGTTCCTTTTTAAGAAAATCAAAACCATTTCTATGTTTTTCTGGTCATTATTTAAGGTATCTGATACACTCAGTCCCACTCCCAATCTACTTAAATTCATGGAATAGAAATGACATTCTTCAAATATGCGACTAACTGTAAGTATACAGTTGCAGTATTGACATTTTGGCAGTGGTTGCTTATTGATCAGGTATGCATGAGTTAAATTCGTATGACTTATTCTCAATCTGGCTATAGCTACCTCCTCTCTGCGATTGGAACGGTTTGATGTCGATGGTTTAATCGTTTTTTTAATTTGCTTAACGGGCTTTCACTCCACATGACTTGCCAACTAACAGATATTTCATTTTTCGTCGGAAGACTTATTTCTTTGTGTGTCAGAATGGCCGCGCCCTAATCACTCAATACGGTGTCTTCAACACGTCTGCATTGTCATGTAATCTCACAAATAATCTATTAATTGTACATTTTTCTTTTAATTTTAAAATAAAATTTATCTAGTCATTATTTTATTTTTTTTTCTTAAAATGGACACGGAGTATATTATTCCTTTGCTCCTCCAAAGATTAATAGAGCTTTTGAAGCCATTATTATTTCCCGACTCATTAAGTAATTACTCGTTTTGTGAAAGCTTATTGTGCTAATACTAGCATTAATTCTTTGCCGGCTACATAATAGCCCATTAGCTCTTCGTCCCCTGCCCTCATTCATCTCATTCACTGCTTCCATTTATACTTTCTGTCTTTCCTAAGGCCTTTCTGATTCCCCTTTCTTCCGGGCTGATTCACTTAGTTCTTCAGATCGAATGTCGGCCTAATAATTACCCTGTCACCTTCTGAACAAAACCCTTCTTAAAAATTTTCTTTCCTATAAATCATCAGAAAAATTAAATATTATCGTTGTACTTCGATGTCACTTTGCATCATTCCAAGTTGGGAATAAATATGTATGAAAAAAATAATTATTTGAAACATAAAAATTTATGATGATGGTGACAAACATCATAGTTTCATTAAATAAAATAAAATGAACCAATTAACTGGTTTTACTAGTTATGTTATAGTTGTTATTATTCTAACCAAAGTTATTTATAATTACAAGATAGGTAGGGAAAAAAAAATACCTGGATTAAACTTAAAATAGATTAGCATGATCCTTATCGAGATCATAAATTTAGTGATTACCTAATCTAATAAAGTCCTGGAAAACATGGAATTTTGCATAGATTATTAAGTTTTAAACATATTTTATGATATTTGTTCATCCACTGGTCCCATTACCTCTTAATAATATTTTATGATATTCCATAAAGTTTCACAATTTCATTATTTGAAATCTGCATTCCTGATCAACTTGATAATAACAATAAAGGCTTAGGGAATCCAAAGGTTCGATGCCGATGCCACCAATCACTCTTTATAATAAGGGATGATTTCTCCTTCTAAAAACTCTCTCTGACTAATTATACAAATGACGGCCAATGTATATAGTGTATATTATATTCGGTGTTGTGTAGTCTTCTAAGCTTTCTGGCTAACACATCATTTTACAGTCCAAATATTTTACATCATATTTTACTTTTAAAAATCTAAAAGCGCTGTCACTTAACGTAAGAGGACATGTTCCATATCCTTGGAGAAAAGGCGGAAAGATAACAGATTTGTAAATTCTAACTTTTACGTTTCTGGACAGTAGATGCGAACAGAGCAATTTTGAAATTGAAAAATACCAAGCATTTCCCGCTTTTATCGCCCCATATGTTTAAATTTATTTCCTCCTATATCTATATTAACGAAATCACTCCCGTTTCTATCACTTATATATTATGTACACCATATATTTTGTTTTATCATTTTTTATTTAGAGACCTAGTTCTTTACTTGATTTTATCAACGTAGTTGTGTTTTTATAGATTCCGCATCCTCACCCAGTAATACCAAATCATTAGCATATTCAAACATTTAATCATCTAAAGTGATAAAACCCTTTTCCGGGTTGTATTAAATTTTTAATAATGTATTCTAGTGCTAAATTAGATAAAATAGTTGATAGAGAATCCCCATGTTTTAAGCCCGACCGATCCTCAATATCAGAATTTAGGGTTACATTAAAAACAATATTTATTTTATTGTCAATTACATATTCATCAATGGCTGAGCCCATTTTGCTTTATCTTTTTATATTTACCTCCATAAAGATAATTCAAGGCAAATGTCAGATAAAACATTGTTATAATTTATTGAATAATCAAATCATTTCCATTCAAATTTGTAAATTACTAGTATTATTTTAGAGATATAAAAAATATTTATTATGTGTGTAAAACAATATTATAATTTATTTAGGATAGAACATCAAGAGAATTATTGAGTTATATTTTAGTACCTGACTTTTCCTAATTCTCTCGTATTTTTTTAAAGGATATATTGTTTCAAACAAATTTGATTTTCTAGTATTTAAACGAAACCATCTAATATATGGGGAAATCTGAAATAAAGGACAAATCCAAAGAATGGAGGGCGTGAAAGGAAAGAGTCAATTTCAGTTGAAGAAGGAGTCGAATGACAAAGGGAGAGGGCAGAAGACAATATGGTCAGCCAATAGAGTTAGCAGGGACAAAGCCCGAGTTACCCTTTACGGCTCTCATCATCTTCTCAGTCTTCTAAAGGTCATGTCCACCCATAGGATAAAAATCGTTAAGCTGAAACAGAAGTATAAGAACGTCCATAAGGAAAATATATACCTGAGTGAACCAAACATCCACACAAAGGGCATCAGTAACATAAGGACACAAGAAAGAGGGAAATTTATTCTGCATAACGATTACGGAATAATTTAGTAGTTTATAATGGACGAGTACCGGAAATACTAAATAATTCGATTTATATTGATAATTGATTTGACTCAATAATTAAATATTTTATTCAGTTATTAAAATAAATAACAAAGCAGAATTAATTACATTTACTGTATAACAGCTGGTTATTTGAAAAACACCAGAAGGTTTTAGCAGGTTATATCACCATTCTTCTCTTTTTAAATTATTTCTTTTTTTTTGGAAAATATTGATATTTTGATGTATGTTCTAATAAATTATGTGCTAATTATATCATAACTATGTTATGCTCTAGAGAGACGGAAATAAAAGATTTTTACTAACATAACAAACAGATTATGGAAAAATAAAGGAGCAACATATACAATCCTAATTTCCTTCAAAACAGTGGCTCCTTTTTTTACCTTAAGCTATTCAAGAGTATTTGACCATTTTAAAGCTTGATATAATGAGCTAAAAGTAATCATAATTGATGAGTACTTGATTACACTTTACACTTATAAATTTTCAATCATAATCAACAAAGTAATATGTTACTGCCCGAATTAATAATGCACAGTACTTACTAGTACTGTACTGTTACTGAATTCTACTTGTAGGATTAGTATAAAGTAAAATTATTCGATTCTAAGTTTACTAATACACCTAACCTTATAATGCCAAAAGGCAATCCAAGGTATCCTAAACACCCAGCTATACATATAGCATACCTCCTATATGTACGTACCAAATACCCACTAAAATCATTACAGGAGGGTATGAAAAAACTAAGTTTACTAATGTGCCCCTCTCATGAGACATTATCTCACACGCGACTGGTGCTGTTATAAAATTATTCAAGTTGTGAGGATCTTTCTCACGTACGCCAAGACTATTTAATCTATAAACATGTTTTTTTTTCTCGGGGAAAAAATTAGCAGAACTAGGGAAACGTAGCTTTGAAGAGGTAGGAACTTCATTAGGTACGTATTATGTACTACGAGTTGTATTTCGATACTATAAGTGTATGTTAGGGTGGTCCCTATAACATAAATTTGTCTTTTCATGTTTTCACTTCATCCCTGCGCCACACCAACTATTACGGGGGGGGGAAGAATTTTGTGCATTCTGTCCCAGGGAAGCGAATAAAAAAACTAAAAAGAATTTCCACCAATATAAAAGACCGATATGTCCCAGCCATACGGTGTTCACTTCCACCAGTTGTGCACAAGAGATTTCTTCAGGCGGAGCATTTTTTTTTTTTTTTTTATGATTAGTGTTATATTCTTTTAATACAATATATCTGTATTTTGATTCTTTTTTATAAATTTATCTGTCTCAAAATATTATTTTATTTTAATATATTTTTTTCAATTTCTTGAGATTTATTAAATAAACCGAATTGTAACCTTGCATAGTCTTAACACTTTTTATTACATCAATAGTCCAACGTTTAGCCCATTTTGGCTTCCGTCAAGGGCAATCTAAATATTTAACAGCTTATTATATATTCATTTGTAACAATTATAACAACATTATCACTAATAATATAACATACCTTCAAATATAAATTCTCACATCACTACAAAATTTAAAATTGTTCTGCAGGCTATTCTGCCCAGGTCATTAATTATAAGTCAAAGACGCCCAATGAAAAAGTTGATTATTAGAAAGTCATATTTATTGCTTACCTAACTTTATGTGAAAATTAATGAAGTTAATGAAATTAATCCATTATAAATTAATCCACACAATCGCTACTGTATAAACAAACTATTTATAACCTGCCACATACTCAGGTCAGCCTTGTTTTTAATTTAATTCAAATTGCATTTTGGTCTCAATTTGTATTTATTCCAATTATTAAAATTCATATTAATATTAATTGTGAATAATAACAAAACTTTCTCCAATATTTTTCATGGATTTATTTTACTTAAAATCTCTGCATAATGTTGGTTTAAATTCCTTTTATCTGTTTTAAAATTAACTGTATAGTTGATGTTCTCTGACATATAAATTGACTCTAGTATTTTTCTTTTGATCATATTGTTTTCTTTATGTAAAATTATGGTGTTCATCCACACTAATTCTGTTTTATTGGGATCTTTTTTTTTATTTCTTGTATCATTTCTGTGTTGAGATATTCTATCCCCCAACATTTGCATTGTTTCACCAATATAGATAGCTGGACAATTAAAACATGGAATTTTATTTATCAATCTCGATTGACTTTTTGTTTCAATTTTGTCCTTTAGATTGCTATAATAATTTTTAATTTTATTGTTAGGTCTATAACATAATGAGTATTCATCAACATCATAATCTATAAATGACCTCTGGATATCTCCTGATAAATTATATAAATCTTTTATATAATTTAATCCATAATATTTCTTTCTAATTGCTTTATTATATTCTATTTTATTTTCCATCCTATCTTTAGTATTTTTAAAGTTTATATCCCAAATTTTATAAATGAATTTTTTGGGGTAAAAATTATCCAAAAAGATTTTAAATATCATACTTTTTTCTATTTCAGCCTACCAGCATCCGTTATTCTTATAGCCTTGTTAATATAATTATTAATTACATTGAATTTCATTTGAAATGGATGGCCTAAATGGCCGAAACATTGGACTATTGATGTAATAAAAAGTGTTGAGACTATACAAGGATAAAATTCTATTTATTTAATAAATATTATTTTATGTTTATTATTATTTTATAACTATGTTAGATTTTTAAATTTTGAAGCTAGTTTGCTCTTGTATCAAAATAATTTTTTTTTATATATTTTATATATGTTAAAATAAACCTAATCTAAATAAAAATTTTATATTTTTAAAAAATGCGTTCAATTAAGAAATGTGAGAAAAAGTCTCAGGCACGACCATCCGTCCTAAAATCGACCTAGCGACCGATGACGGGTTATTATAGTCAGCCGATTAAAATCGAATAAGCTCTTCCTTCCCAAAAAATACTGAAATTCCAAAAAAAATCAGGTATTATTAGTCTTTTTAAAAGATATTATCAATACAATTCTGTGAGCTTTTTCAGTTATAACCTCTGAAAATTAAAAATACATACTGAGAAAAGCGTTGATGATATCAGTACTTACAAGGATGAAAATCATAGATCACGTTTGTTATTTTATAAAGCTTCAATGACGTAGTTTTATCTCGAATCCAAATGTCCAAGAAGCTCACTGAGAAGGTTCACGAAAAGAATAAATGGCTGTAAAGATGACCAAAGCATCATAAAGAGGAGGTCGTAATCAGTCACAGCAACAATAGGTGGCGCGGGGGAAAGAGGGAGGGGGGGTCATCAGGCTTCTGTCATTCCATTTATTAAATTCCTAGGCCACTTCAACATCTGTCTTCTCTTTACCATTACTGTAACAATTTACAATCGCTTTCCTCAGATTCATTTAAATATGCCTGCACTCATGAAGATATGAAAAATGCCTTTTTTTATTTTCTGAATATGTATTCAAATATCAAAGATCTTATAATAGAAAAATATACACATAAATACTTAATACACTCATAAACATTTAAACCAACTAAAATTTTTATTTTTTATTTTAGCTGCTTAAATTTGTATTTTTTTTAAACTATGGAAGACTTTGGTAAAATGTACACTAGCTCTATGCCTAGATTAATTATTTTGAATATATTTTAAAATTTATAATCAACGAATCCTTATGTATTTGAAAAGCTATAAAATGTTAAATTTTAAACAAAAGTGTAAAATTCAGAAAAAACAAAACAACAAAATCGTTATATTTTGCTAAACAAAAGTGTTAAATATTATAGCCAGTAAATCAAACTGCAGCTGCACGCCTGTGTTGCCCACGGGGTAGGGTAAGGCAGAATAAATAAATTATTTAAAAAGCTTTTTTTATAGAAAATTAAATGAAATAATAATCCAGACGGTCGTTGATAGTTTATTAATAGTGATAATTAATGATTCATTTATTTTGATGTTAGTTAATTAATGATTTATTTAAATGATTCTTTATTAAATTTCACGACTATGTTAATATTTTTTTCTGCTTCATTTCTAGGTTTAGTTACATAACTTGTAATGTTATCATATAGAAATAATAGGATTATAGAAAGCAATAGTCATTAAAACAAAAACCCTGTTTACGTCTAACAGTTAATATTAATTTTAATGTTTTTAAACTTATATATTACATTGAAAAAAATTAGGTTTACTTTAGTTTATAAGCTTCCCAACAAGTGTAACCTCAACCAGCCTACGCAGAGCTCCAAGCCTTTCGATCCAGCCAACCGTCCTCTAGCAGAACTCTATCAGCCTTGGTTTCCTATAGAAACCATCCATCCACTTTCTTCTTCGGCTAACATTCGTCTGACATTCTCTTCACATGTATCTTAAGCGGCTTGCCTTGATCCTTTCGATTACTGATGTACCCATCCATGTGCACATCCATTCTCTGGCGAATTATCTCATTACTATTTCTGGTTACATAGAGACATCTTCTCCAGAAATACTTCTCAACCGTCTACACTTTTGAGTATAAACAGTAGTTCACGGTCCTCGTTTCTGAAACGTATGTCAGGATAAACTCCACTATGGCTGTTAAGATTCAATGCTTGTGCAGTAGAAATATCAGTATTCTAGCCTTACGGGTTTGTTCCATTTTCCTAGCAGCTTCTGGTTGATATGAGTGTTAGGACCTTGTACGAGAGGAAGTTGGACGAGAGGATGATGCCTTTCTTATGGGCAAACATCGAATGCGAAGTTTGAACATTTGAGGGAATGTGCCCATTTGGTGGCAAACAGGCTTTGCAAAGGAAGAGAAGAGACGTCTTTCGGATTGATAGGCACAAGAAGATGCCCAATTAGCATCAGAAAAGAATATAGGCTACAGAAAGTATCTCTCTTTCACGAAGAGAGATGATTGGGGACAAGGACGTTTCATGGGAAAGAAGCAGCCAGTCAACTGTACTCAGGGGGTAAACAATTATTTACTTAAGCTCTTGTCGAACATTTAAACCATATAATGAATATATCAGCTTGCTCACACCATTAACTAAAATCTGTAAATCATTCATTATTGGAAGCATCACTATGTTATTTCTATCACGTTTAAATTACACATAAACATTTAATTAATACATCAACTCTCTCATACCTATCTCATATCTATTGATTAAAATATTTAAATCACTCAATGTTCGGCCTAAAACTATTCTGTTTGGTCTAATGGTTTCTTTTTCATTGAACAAATGATATGGTCAATTTCTTTTTTTAAAAAATCTTGCTGTATCTCCTTACTTTTAACTGTGCGGTAAAGGTTTTACCTTTTTATTTATCTTCACTGTTTCATAAAAAAAGTGTAATTAGCTAACTGAAACATAGTAATTTCAGAAATACAAAAGAATTAAACCGTGAGCGTTGACAATCATTTGCAATTCGCCGTCCTTTAAATCCAAATAAATAAAAACTTCCTAATAAAATGTAAGTACTTTTCTTGATCTGAATTTGCGACAATGGCAATTATTCAGTACATCTGATTACAGTTTGCCAATGCAACCCAATGGTGTTCTACTAATGCCAATAAAGAGGGATTAGTTTATGGCTTTTCTATTTTTTTTTTTTATTGACTGATATTACTTAATTGGCAAAATTATTTTATTAAATGCAACACTTTAAAAAATATCAAATTGATTACACAGAAGACTATTGTTCAGAGAATGACAATTCGGTTAACTACATATACTGTTTGGCAAACTATTATTATGGGCAGCCTACCTTTGATGAGGTCCTTCTGACTGTGAAACTTAGTAAGTTAGTTACGGGTAGTAGGCGTTTATCAATCCCAGCTAACTAACTGAGGTAGTTAGGTATGTTATTGAACTTGTCCTAATGAATTGAATACGGGAACATATAATTGAATTACACAAGTATAGGCTTCCTTACACAGCTTCTGCCTGATTTTGTCACTTATGAATAGTCAATGCGAAAGGTTTCAATTACATCTAGGATGATCAAAGAACGGTTACCAGAATATGCTTGAGGTATTCATAAAGAGAATATTCCCTGTTAATTAGGTAATGTAATTGATGAACAAGAGTGATATTATTGTTGTAAATTTGTTTTACTAGGACCTTGTGTGGATTTCATATCGTTATTTTGTTTTTCCTTAACCTGAACTAACTCCCCTTTCTCTCCTGAGAGACTTTGTATTAAAAGTTTTCATTAGCATCTTAAATTTTGGACATCATAAAACAAATTTATTTCAGTGTCTGAGGTAAAATTTGCATTCGGGGATCCGTTAAATTAGTTTACTATTTTCTTTTCTTTAATTTATTTAAATTAATTTTCTTCAGTTACTGTATAGACTTAATATGTATTAAGAAACATGAATTAATATTTTATTGGTTCCACTTATTAGTTAGTTAATTTTTTGTTGCTTTTCCTATTTATTTATTTATTTTTTTAATCTCAAAACTCTATATAGTGATAAATAGTACAATCTGATATTGTTGAGCCGTAGGTTATAGTGATAACTGATCACATTCATACTAAAATAAAAGAATATAATAACAAAATTAATAAATAAAATCTCCCTCTAAATATATATTAACAACCACTGATGTATGGCTGTGAAATCTGGGGAGCGGGATCCTTTGCGAAAGGGAAAAAAAATTTAAATCTTTTCAAAATAACGTCATAATTGCAGTAGATGCCCTTTGCTTTGTAATAAACAGCCAATTACATTGGGAATTACACATAGAGACATTTGAGGATCACATAAAAAAAAAAAAAAAAAAGGTTCATGAAGTTCCACTCCTAGATACCTACAGTTCAGTGACCTACAACTTGGGAAACCCAACCGTAAACCGCAGATTGAAGCCCAGGCTGTTGCAGGACATCTTGCTATAAATTCTATATTTATCAGTTCTGTCATTGTCATTGTCATTACACTTTCTTTTTTTTATTCCATTAAAAGTCAATTATTTATTTTGTTAAATCCATAAAAATAATTTTTTTTTTATTAACGTATCTTTTATCTTTTATTAAAAATTATTATTTTAATCTATTTATTTTAAAGATTTTAAATTAAGAATTTTTTTGTTTTATTTAGAACATTTTTTCATTGTTAGGGATGTCTTTTGTATGAGACTATACTCCTCCACCCCTTCATACTCATTTGTTAAAAAGAAAAAATGTACTTCTTACAATATACACGCTAGGCACATCAGGCCGATCTGGCATTAAATAAATAAATATATTAATAGAAAGATAAAAATCAAACTATGTACTTGAAAAGCGCATCCCATGTGCCTCTTACTAATGTTTTTTTAAAGAAATATGAACCCTTCTACCAAAGCTACCAACGTATTGATCATTTGGGAAATCTCTTCTATTCGTTTAGTGGTCCACAGGAATCCTGTACTTCTTCTAGACTAATTAAATTTCAAGTAATACATCTAGATTAATAAATATTGTCTGTTTTAGTTACATCAGTTGGTAAAAGGGTTAATCTTTACGTCTATACAGAGTGTGTTCAATATATGCCTTATCCTTTTGACAAAGGCGGGAATTTGTATTATACCTTTTAGCAAGAACATTTTTTCTGATGAACAACTTCACTATTTATAAAATAAGACCTGATTTTCTATTATTTTTTTTACATAAGTTAAAGCCACTTCAAAAATACGATGTCTTTTTGTAGGAAAGCTTTAGAATGAACAAAAAATAAAACAAGCTGGCTCGGATATAAACATTTATTTGGCTAATCTACAAATGAAACAATATACGTAAAAAAATGAATAAAAGTAAAAATAAAAAGGCCTTTCAGACAAAAATGAAATTAGTTAAATAAATTATTAAAACAAATTTACAAAATTAATAGATATACATAATAAATATTTTAATATTGGTTCCAGACTTTAATCTTGACGAAAACACTAAAAATGTCCAATAAATAAATACGCAGATAAGGCTGGTTAGAAATTGTCATGGCCAATAAATAGCACCAACTGATCTTAAAAGGAAGATGGTCGCCCTGTTGCTAGTCGACACCTTAGCAACGGTTCAACAACCCTTAGCAACTGTTTCTATTACTTAATTATAACACAACATATGAATACATCTCTTTTTTTTCTAAAATAAATTAAAATTCTAAATGAAATGATATAAATTAAACATATCTAATTAAATTAACTACTAATGCTTAATAAATACTATTTACAAATTAATATATTAAATAAGGCGTTAATAATATACTAATGGATAAACCCTTGTCCACCTTATGGCGGACCAATCTCCGCTTTACAAATTATTCAACTGCTCATTTAATTGGACTACTCGTTGCTCAACTTGTATAACTGTAATTTAGGGAGGTTAGTAATCGATATATATATATATAAACACATGGGTATATATTATTATAAAGTATGACTCTGTAACTCCAGTTAATGTCTGGATTATTTGATGCAAATAACCTGTTTCATATTTATTTTTTATTGCAATATGCGTTCTTCATTAGTTAAACTCAATTTTTACGACCCATTTTTATTATTCCACCTTCATATAAAATAAAGTATTACACGGTGATCAATAAAAACTTTTTTATATAACAGAGATCATTTGGAGGTGGTAGTTTGATTTTACCTTGGTGACAGCTGTTATTTTTCGATCTAGATATTTTCCCTTCGAACGTCAAAGCACCACAGAATTCACATTCCTTTTTTAACTTGGCTTTGTCCAAATATTCAACTTAATGTCCAGCTTCATTTATTCAACATTGATTTTAGCCTTTTTAGTTCTAACATTTTCATTGTACGTTATATTTTACTTCTTTTTCTTTTCTAACTGTTCAAGATTTAAATTGGAAGAAGATAGTTGATTGTATGAAGTAAAATTGCAGTCAATCAAATAAATATCAAATATAGTAAAAGAAAACTATTTATTGTTAACCACGTTTCGCTCCACTTTTCAAGGCTTCGTCAGGGCTAAATAAAAAAACAAGATATAAACATTTTAGAATCAACAAAAAGATTGAAATAAAATAAAATTAAAAAAACCATTTCAACTCAATCGAATTGATTGTTTAATTGTTTTGAAATGTTTTTATTCTAATGTTTTGTTAATTCTAAAATGTTTGTATCTTGTTTTTTCAACTCTGAAGTGGGACGAAACGTTAGTTAATAATAAATAGTTTTTTTTTTTTTTACTATTTTGTACAGGATTAAGTTTTCAATTCGCTGAGAGAGTATAATAAAATGTTACGTGGTGATCACTAAACATTTTTTGTATAATAGAGAGATTGTCTTTTTAAAATATGAATAAATAAACATTAAGGAAACCTAGAGCTTTTTTTGCCGCATTTATTGAAGGAGTTGCCCGAGGCAGGCCCTAATCGGCTAGGAGGGCCCTCGGAGCTACGGGTTGGGGGGAGTCGCCCATTGTCCGTTCTCTCTGCCCATTCTCAGCTCCATTGTCGGCACAACTTAGCCGCCACAAATCCTTACTGTCATCTCCTAGCAAATAATTTTCCTTTTCTTCACTCGCACGACTGTATTGTCATTTCCTTCCTTTGGGACCTCCGTATTTGCATAAATAGACTAATAGCAAGTGATATGTACAAATTATATACCTAGACCAATTTTATTTCATGGGGTATTGAAAAAGGAATGGATAAAAATATTAGTTTGAAGGACGTATTGTGGAGCATGCAAATATCCCAAATACTACACTTTATGTTCTTATAAATAAAGCAAAATAATTATTTACAAATAATCATTGCAATATACATAAGCCAATTAGATGGCAGGTCATGAAGGTAGGTAAAATGTCGTAGAAGGCAGGTAAGGAAGATAGTAACAAAGGATAACAGATATTAATTCAATTACGCTTTTTTTCCCTTCTATTGTTGATTATTGATTATTAAATAACTGAATTTTAAGGGTATTAAAAATCTATTAGGTATTTGTCAGTCGGTAGCAAATGATGAAAAGTCTAACTCTATGTTGTTTCGTTTTTTTGAACACCCTTTACACTAAGAGCAAGAAAGACATGTTACCAATCTATTTTAGGATTAAGGGATATCATTTGTGGCTTTATTAGTACTAATACATACATACAAGCTGAACAGTTTTTTGTTGAACGCGCTAAAATCAGAAACTAAAATTCAAAATTTTAAACAATCTTTTGTGATAGCCTGTTCATTAATTAAGATTTTAGGCTTTACCATTGCACTAAGAAACATAGGAACGGAGCAGTAATTATAATGAGAAACGTGTATTGAAAATCATTGTCAAGAAAATGTCTATGAAGCTGAATTTTGATTGATGGTATTTCTTATGCGGTTGATGTACTGCAAGACTGGGTATAAGACAACCTATTCAGATGTTGAAAAAAAAATAAAAATAAGTCTTCTGGAACATTTGGCTCATTATTTGGAAGATAATTGAATTTTCCACAATAAAAAAAGTGTTTTTTATATCAAATATACTCATTACCTTATGTGTATATGTGTGGAACAATTTAAATTTAACGTGGGTTGCACCGTATTTCACAGCTTTTATGTTGTAATATTAATAAAATGCAAATATTATAAATGATTACTATAAAGTAACATAAAAAAGGTGGTTAAGAATCATATAGTGAGGACCATGTACAGACCCTTACTTGGGGCAAAAAGTGATGAAAACCGTCTCTTACCCAAATATATTTCTACATATGTAACTAACACGTTCTTTGTTTTTCTCGACAATTTGTTATTTAAGAGGACTACCAAGGCCCATATTATCTGGTAGTTACAGAGGTTAACTCTGGCTAATATTTTATTTGTATTTTGATGAAATAAAAACTTTTTTTGTTAGCTACTGATCGTTCAGTTTGTTAGATACTCTACATTTAGCAAAGTGGAGACTTTTGCGTAATATTTGAAATTTAAGTATGTTGAACGATAGTTCAAAAGTTTTTATGTCGGTGTGTTACCAGGAAATGAGGCAATGGATAAATCAGCAAAAGAATACCCTAATATGACCACATCCAAATATACGGTTCGAATGATTTATATATGTATAAATATGCAATTAAAAAAAAAAAAAAAAAACTGACAGCTTACAATAACAACTATATTATTTATGACAAATTTAAATACTTCGATAGGGTTGGAACTATAATTAACGAGAAATCTGAAAGGGGCGTAACGATGAAGTTGTTAGCGATTCAGAAAAACTAGCCTTGACGAAAAGCAGGAAGTTATACTTGGTAAACCCATGTTTATACTATTTAAGTTTTAAAAAAATCAACGCATTATTCAAAATCAATATCTCAAGAAAATCTTTAAAAAAAAAAAATTTTGGTAAACTACAAAACGATAGAGAAGAGTAGGTGTTTCTGTAAGATGAGTGATTTTTTTTAAATAATAATAAATATAGTGTTAATTTTTTTTTTATTTACGAGGTATTTTGTGGTGGCATAAGTGATGATGTATAGCTTTTATTATTATGTTATCGACCAATCTAGGTGGAAATAACGAATATCGTAGAACATGGTACGAGAGATAGAATTGAAAAACACCCAAGTGCATTTTTTTTTATTTACTATTTCGATACTAACTTTTCACAAGGTTCTTTTGTATATTGTATTCTTATGTATTATACTAAACTTTTTCTCTAGAAACAAATAAAAACATGTGCTATAACTGTTTGCAGAGCATTGCGAATCTTCTTTTATCTGTAGATAATCTAGTATTAAAACAGTTAATTGAAAAAAAATCCAAAATTCACAATGAAATTGGCTTGTTTTGGAGTTATCTCATGAAATTACATATTACATATACGCAATATTCAGGAATATAATAATTATAAGACAAGCTCAATGCAGCTTGCTCCCGATGATTGGAGGTGATGGCCTAACTGTCTAGACCCTTCTATTTCTCCCCCCTCCGCCCCTGGCCACCTTAATGGAACTTTAAGATTAATGATCTTCCGAAAATTCTCTGATTTTCACTGTGAAGTATTCCATTCCAGAAACGCCGAAAGTAATTGACATTGATGAATTGATGGTAGATAATGTCAAAGAAAATAACCGAAGAATATAAGTCAATAAGATACTGACAGAAGATTTAAACTTATATTGATCTTTTGATTGGCCAGAAAGGCAGTGGGGAAATGTCAGGTCTATTTGATAGTTATGGTTCCAATTCAAAGCTTTTGTATCAAGCTTTTATAATTAATGTTTCTCACTAGTATTGCACTTGGAAATATTATGATTGGTAGAAACAATTTTTATACTAAGCTCTATAAAAACCATTTTATAACCTAGGAAATCCACAATAAAGATTTTTTTTCTTGCTTTTAATGAAGTTGGTATCAAGGGTTTATAATACAAATCAATTATTTATTATAACAGTAAACAATTGACAATGAAATTGTTTTTGATTCATTATACATGCTAGGAAAAAATAATAATAATACAAATTATTAGAATTCATCTTATTTTTTGGATTCAATGAATCTTAAATCCATTAAAATTTTGAGAAGGCAGAGGTAATTTTTTTTAAATCGATTACAAAGATTCATTATTGAATGATTATTATTGAATATAAAACCCAAAACCGATTTATCTTATTTTTTGTTTTTATCTTTGGATGAGGATTTGATATAGTTATATAGTTACCTTTCACCATTACATGATTTACAATAAAATGTATACTTCTTGTGCCCTGCGCAAATGAATGTTTGCTTGAGGTGTAGATCGTAGATTAATATGTGTTATCTCTTTTTGTTTTATAGCCCAGGTCAAACGTCGGCACGAATAAATATATTTTTGTTTATTTGTGTTTTTTTTTTGTGTTTTTTTTACTCTCCACCATTAATGTTTCTATTTTTTATAGCATTTTTCCTGGCGTACGATACTTTTCATTATAATGAAAATTCAAGCGATTTAAGAAAAAGACTTTTCCCTAAGAGAGGTAAGTTTCGTTAAAACAATTAGAGCCGGTTTTGTTTACTACAGTCAATAGAAATACCTTCTTTACAGTTATTTCTCAGGAACTAATTTCGAAACTCTGAAACTTCGATTAAAAAAATCTACTACTGATATTTGCATTCGAAAAGTTTCCAATTATCATCATAAATAATTTGTCAAACTGTTTAAAGACGGTTCTAGCTATGCTCTTTCTTAAAACATTTTTACCAATCTTTACTTATTAAAAACTAAATTTTCATTACTTTGGCGTTCTTTTTTTTCTAACACAATTACGTGCAATTAAACATTTATTAGTCGTACATTGGTAGCTAAATAAACTGAATAACATATTCGAAAATAATTTTTTGATGAACCATCTGACAGTTTTATTATTGGTTAATTATTTGAAGAATAGGTACTTAGTAAAGTTAATATTCAATCTATAACAGACAAAAAGAAGGGAGGGGTGGTTGACCAAGCCCTTGTTGTTCATATATACGTTTTAGTAAATTATTTCTCCTGGAATATTGTTATTTCTTCCATTTATGTAACTATCTAAAAAAAAAATTGATCATTTAATCGCAAATATTAGCTGAGTATATAATATAGTAAATTATTTTTTCAGTAATTTGGTTCATTAAGAATCAATATTCATCAAGTCGTTATTTAATTAGGAAATTCGTCCGGAACTAGTTATGCAATTGAGATAAAACGCAGCCTCTGTTTGGCCTCTACTCCTTCTGAGCCACGCCCACGGTATCAATCAGGGTGACATTTTGTGCTTCAATTTTCCCGACAGCTTGCCCTCTCAAATATTATACTCCTCCCTTAAAGCCTAAAGTACAAGCGAACAAGGTTACAAACTGGTTATCACAAAGGGATGTATGATGTGTTGTATGATAACGATGACAAATAAATAGCCGTTTTAATCATTCAATAGTTTTGATGATATTGTAAATCTAGAAAAAAAGAGAAAAAAAAAAAGAAAATAAAGTAAGAAGTATAGTGTGATTGGGGATTAGTTGAAGTGTATTGAAGAGGTAGGAGAGGCGCTTAAGGTAGTAGGGCAGAGTGAAGGGACAGTGAAGGTTGGAAATGACACACTTAGGATCGGCAACGGCCGAATAAACTTAGAGCCGTCACTGGGCAACATTAAATAGAAAGGAGCTAGGACAACTTTATTGGCTTTTCTCCTCACACATCGCCTTTATTTTCGCTGAGTGCGAGTCTCTCTTAACTGTCCATTCTCCTTTGAGGCCGAATTGACCTAAAGAGGAAATGAGGGATAAATGTTTATTATTAAAGTGTTACCATGTACTGAATAAATGAAAATAAGGCATAATAACTGGGTTATGTATTTTCATAATGAAGAATCAACGAAACCAACTTTTGACATTTTCCCAAAATATAACTTTCTCATTGCAAATTTTGATATTTTAACTAATTGAAAAACAAACAGTTTTAAATTTCAAGAAACCTTAAAAAACCATTCTTCCTAATTTGCTACTTTTTCACGATATTATGATATGACAAAGTATTTTTTTTTTGGCCAACTATAATGAAAAATTGCCTTAACAGATATGTCAGTATAAAAGTATTCATTCCTCATTACCAAAGGTAGGGTAGCTCTATAAAAATGCAGATAATGAACAGTATTTGTTTCAAATATTTAGTTGGTTCTGAGTTTAACTTTCTGAAATTAATTGTTTAATTTACACAATCGACCTGAGAATCCCTAACCCCACTTTATCCCCCATGTGTGAGGGGTAGAGCAGAGCTCATAAAATCCCAGCGCATCCCTTTCGCTGCATCAATGCTACAACGCATCACTCTCGCAGAATTACTGGTATTGTGGCTGTGGCCATTAAACAATTTTTTATTTCAATGAACATTAAACTAAATTTTATTAACAAAAAAAATTGTATTTAACTGATGTTCAATAATTTACAATAACTGTTCATAAATTTTTCAACGTAAGTTTTTAATATCTTTAGGGAAGGAGAAGCTATTGACACAGAAGGTCCAATTTTCAAAATGGTTAAAAAACACCAAAAAAAAAAAGCAATATTTTAAGGTTTAATGATGTGGACCGCAACAACCATGAAAAGGTTCAGTGGTTCAGGACTTTGTAATGAAGTACTGCTTTTAGAACAACGATTATTCAATGCAGTGATAATTTCAAGATTACGCTCAACCACCAGATTTTCCTCTAATTAATTGTACTCACTTTATGGAAGCTGGTTGGATCCCAGGAGGGCTCCAAAACCCACAGGGTTGACTCACTGCTACATTAACACAATAAAGAATTCTGCCGGATTCGGCTTATCAGTTACCATACCACTGTGCCAACCCACTCCTCAAGGTTATTATATGTTATATTTTAAGGTTTAAAAAATAAATAAGGTTTATAATATATATTATACTATATTTGAAGGTTTAGCACATAAAAATGAAGATTAAAGATTTTATGTTGACTTATTGTGCGTTATTTATGGACGTTAGTAATGGATTTTAATTTGAATAAATCCAAGAAATTATTTAAAATTACACAAATTGAAAAATAAATGACCTGTTGAATAAAAAAATATAATTAATAATAATTATCATGACGGCGATCTTACGACTACTATTCTACTCAAGGACAAAATATTTACATCATGTAAAACGTTTAACTCAGAACGAAACTTTTCAAAATCCAAACTAGCATAAAGGCACTAAAATATCGAGGAATATCCAAGAAAATGATTCGTCAAACAAAAAGAAAAATCAACTGCAAAGTTATGCACTAGAGCGGAGAACGGTGAGGGTTAACGTCCTTACACCATTCACATTTATGCCATATAAATTCAAGAAATATCCTAGGGATTGAAATAGGACAAGAAATACTCTTATTTTCTCTTGTAGTATCAGTGTATTAGATCAATAAAAAAAACAACTTGGTTAGCGATTGATCCAGATCCATGGACTACATCTGTTCTGGTTCAGTAGGCACACGAGGACCTATATTTCATTCCCCAGTGTACAATATTCATTGATTAAATATCCGAGCGGCTATTTGGCATCCTGAAAAATAACAACGTGATTGCACTTATTAAAGTAAACGGTGTAGGTACGCACGGTTGTTGTGAGTTACTTCCAGTAGGCTGACGGGTCTTTCTGGCTCACAAGAGGAATGAGAAGGGAAGAGGGTGGGCTTTCCTTTTTCATTGGTAACTTATTTCGGACGTTCACCCATCTAAGCTCAACCCCAGGGACCATTATATAATGTGAGAAACATACATAGTTTTTTTTCTCAACATCATAATTTTTATTTAAAATATAAATAAAATATATACAAGTTCTAAATCCAACTTGACCCTTCATTTGCCACATGGCAGTGGGCTGGTGAGTACTAGAACGGAGAGGGACTGCTACACTGGGTACATAGCAAGATCAGTTTTATATATATACACATTAGTACTAAACAATGTAAATACCATAAATTTATTATAAAAATTTAATCTAAAATATTCATAAAACCATTTCAACATTATTTCGGAACTTTCTTGGAAGTAGTTTCTTTAGCATTATTAATCCTGCTGGATTCCAGGTTTCGTCGACACAACCATCTGGGATAGAAAATCCGTTACTTTAAGCCCATCTTGAACCAATAATTTAATGAAACATGTTCATCTTAAGAGTACATACTTGTAATAAGGAAATACTCCATAGATAAATGATATGATGCAACCTGAAAGAATAAAGTTTGTAGAAAAACATAAAAATAAATATATATGTATATATAGTTGACCGTAAAAATTGATCTATAAGAAGATGGTCAGGGTTGCGGTCAAAGAAGAAACAAAAATAGTTAACAACTATTTATTTTCCGACGTTTTTCCCCACTTTGCAGGGCTTCATAAGGGCTAAAAAAATACAAAATGATACAATGATAAGAATAAAAATACAAAGATAAGAATACAATGATAAGAATAAAAATAAGTAACAATATCAAGAGTAAAAATAACTAATAAAAAAATAGTAAAAATAACTAAAACAAGTAAACTTAAAAGTTAACAAAAAAAAAGTAAAAATAACTATTTTTGTTTCTCATTTGACCGCAATCCTGTCCATCTCCTTATATAAAAATAAATAGTTAAATAAAATTTTAGTAATCATAAAATGCATATTATGTTTTAACATATAAAATAGATCATACATCCTAGTAATGTTAATGCAGAGTAGTTACGTAAGTCAAAGGAATCCGAAAGTTGTTGGGAACTCTAGATGTTTGTACCAGAAATGCCGTAATATCTTATTCCACTCTACCACCTACTCAAGAAAGGCATCTTCCAACCGTCACCCTGATAGTGGAGGACAATATCAGATGGTGCATGGACCAGTACTTGATTTCCCTTATTTCCTGCGCAATTCATCCTAACAACAGATTCAAGTTTTGTTGTTGATGTCTGCTGGGAGCGGTGCTGTCTCAGGAGGGCAAAGAAAAAAAGAGCCCATGAGCATATGCCAGCAGGCACTACATACAGTATGGAATGAGGAAAATTTATTTATTTATAATTGATTAAACGATTTAATCGCAGCCGGGTTAAACGGGTAGACCGCGTAGGGCTCCACGAACGCAGAGAGTTGAAGGCAACTGTAACAAACAATAATTATCTGCCGTAGCGGCTTACTCTCAGAGTCTTATATATATAAGTTATGTGAAGTCGGGTGAAGATAATAAAAAAAAGGAACAAGGGGCACTGAAATGACTTACTAACTTCCTGGAATAACATTGCTTTATTTGTCTTTTTAACTCCTCTCATATGCACTTTGCGTATTTGTTTACGAGGGGAGTTAGGATTACGGCTGATATTGTGCCTGGCCATCCCGTAACTTATAGAGAAGAGAAGAGAAATAAATTTATTCATTCATGCTGCCCAAATACATCGAGTTGCTACATTGCACAGCATACTGATCAATCCGTGATCGGACATATATAAATTACATATTTTTATATGATATAATATAATAGATAGATAACATTTTTTTCCACAGTATTCTTTTTCAATTAATACCAGTCTACAAACTAAATACAAGCTTTTCAATTTACTCCTTTTTTTTCCTTTCCCTTCTATTTTACAATCCTTATCTCATTTTATCAACAAATTTCCCTATATAACAAATATTAGAATATTATAAATAACAAAGTAATAAATAAATAAAACAACAAATAAGATATGCAATGCATGCATGCCATCCCTCCTCTGGATAACTCCCCTACTCATTAATTTCCATGCATGTGGTGGTGGATGATTCCCAGGTAGTCAAGTATTATATTCTCTGTCATCCTAGCTACGTCCTGGACATCGACCCCGAGCTCCTCCATGAAGCTCCTAGTTGTGCTGGGAATCGTTCCACGGGCTCCGAACCAGAGGCCTCTCACGTTGAAGTCTCGTTCTCCGAAGCCCTCACGGATCTTCTCCTTGAGGAAAGGGATACATTTATCGTAGATTTCCTTCTTTTCCCTATCTACCTTATTTGCCTGGTCAAGGTCGATATTTTCATATCTCACGGTGGGATCCAGAATGATTGCCGACTTCCCCTTCTTAGGAAAAGCAACTATATCCGCATATCTTGTGATCCATCCGTATCTATACAGTAGACCTCGTCAAAGCAGGCAAAATCTCTTTCTTTTAGGAGCTTCATTAACTCGTATTTCACTGTATGATGTCGGCGTGTTATGAGCAAGGAGTTGTTGGGGCATTTCCCCAGCACATGTGCTAGTGTTTCCGGGTCTCTGTTGCATTTGCGACAGGGGGACCCAACTTCTCTATCCTGTCCGCTGACACCTGGGACTCCACGTAGGGGTACATAATTTATATTCAATTTCAGGGCATTGGACCATTCAGCCCGTAAGTATTTGTTTATCGTAAATAAACTTATTTGCTCTCGGGGTCCCTTTGAAATGGCGTACTCCAATGCCCTGCCACCTGCAATTAGACCATTCCTCGAACGCACTTTCACGTAGCGACTGTCGTAGAGCTTTCACACTCCGATGCCCCTGATCATCGCCCAATCTATCCGCACATTCAGCAACATCGGGCACATTTGACAGTCGCTCAGCAATGGACCAGTGTTGAAGGGGAGCCTCCCATTGGCAGCGGATCATGCCTAGACCTCTGTACCTCCTCGGAGCATAAAACATCGCCGTGGAGGTGTTCGCAGGGAACCCTATAATGGCTTTAACACTTCTACGAATCATTGTGTCGATGCCATCCAGGATTTCAGGACGTAGCTTTGCGAGGGATCAGTTTGGAGAGGGTATGTAAGACCCGGGAACACATATTGGTTGACAATGTT
>NW_027107016.1:76931-77259 GCF_000696795.3 Halyomorpha halys
ATTTATCGTAGATTTCCTTCTTTTCCCTATCTACCTTATTTGCCTGGTCAAGGTCGATATTTTCATATCTCACGGTGGGATCCAGAATGATTACCGACTTCCCCTTCTTAGGAAAAGCAACTATTCAACTGCAGTCTCAGAAACGTGGCTTAAACCCAATATCCCAACTTCCTCTATCTCCATCCCCAACTATACCCTCCTTCGTCATGACCGAATAGACCGTACTGGTGGTGGAGTTGCTCTTTCTTTATATTCACGACAGCCTGAGGGCCAAAGTCCTTTTAAAGTCTCCCTCCCTTGACACCCCTCATCTGGAATACATTTTTGT
>NW_027107016.1:77309-83870 GCF_000696795.3 Halyomorpha halys
TTTTGAGAGCAGTATTAAAAAAAATCGGAAGTGAGGGCTCGGCGAGCCCCCTCCCCCTTGGTGCTGCTAGGGTTAAGCAAGCACGAGGTGACGAGCTTATCCAGATTCTTATTCAACTTTGTCAACGAATCCTCTTTGAACTGTAGCTCTCCCGAGAATGTGCATCCTAAATATTTTATAGTGTCGCCTTCTTTCATTGTTAGAATGCTATCTCTGTTCCTCGTCGATTCCAGCTCTCCTTTATTTATGACGATGCCCACACTCTTTTAAGGATTCAATGCCAAACCGATTTCTTTGAGCGTCCTCTGTACGCTATCAATAACTCTTTCCGCAGCAACCTTGTCGCACGCTGAAACCGCCTGGTAATCCGCGAACCCTGAGAGGACCACACAACCTTGGTCGTTATTGAGCTTATTTACTTACAAAGTTTAAATATAATGAATATGTTTTAAAACGTTTCATGAATATGCGTAAGTGTAGCGTTAAGACAAGATTAACAAAGTATATAGAAGTATATAGAACACAATGATTTAAGCGACTTAATTTTAGAATCAATGTCACCTACATATCATACATAGAATGTATGAGCGTTATAACATAGGCAATAAAATAAACGTAGCATAAATATTTTAAAAGATACTCCATAAATAAATATATAAATAAAGGGATAAATATTAACTAATCAAGATGTAATAAAACCCGGACCTCAACAAGCCAGACACTCCAGAAGCTTTCCTCTACTACGCCCTCTCATTCTCTTCTGTGCTGTTATATTCTAATTAATAGAATGAGATAATAATCTTTGCTTGGTCCTATTTATTAAAAGAACTAATTAACAAAACATTTTAGAGCAATTTTCACGAAAATTCAAAATGGAATCATGTGCTTTGTCAGTTCATAACGTTTGCTCACTGTTTACATGTTATAGAAATACCATATATTTTGTAATCTAGCTCAGAAAAAGAAATTCAATTCATCAACGTTTATAATTTGTGTTTTAACTGAGATATATTTTACCAAATTTATAAATCAATTCAGTTGTTGACCTGGATAATTAAGCCCTATTGAGCAGTACATTTATACGTTTAACATCAACATTTTGCTAAATAGTATTTTATTTGTTAGGTTTGTTTACTTACCTGTTACGGTAAAATTCTCTAACACGAACCAGTAATGCAGTATCACTCCATATAATCCTAAGATGATATATATTATACATAGCATACTGTTTGCAAGAATCCACCCCCAGACCAAATTGTCTTTATACTGTAACAGTAGAAATAAAATATTACGCTCTCATAAAGAGCCAATTACAAGCTCTCTAACAACTTAAAAAAGTTATTAACATTTTGCTCTTGTTTGACGAGTAAGAGAAAAAGTTTTGTCTGAATGTAAACGATAGATAAAACATATATGTAATACAAATAATACATCGACCTGCCGAGAGTGGAGAGGACACAAGGAGAATAACTACTTTATTTCCTAATGTGTGATTAGCACTGCGTATACTTGCTCATCCTGACAGGCCCGCTTACACAGGTAGCACACTCCTTACAAGAAACTCTAGTAGAATGGAAAAAAAAAGTTTGAGATTGGCTGAAGAACAGCAAAAATTATCCGATATAGTATTCATTTGATTTGGAATTGATTACAAATTGTGAATTTAATTTTAGGTTAGCGAGAAAATATCAAGAGAATAGAATTTCGAAGCGTATATTCAAACTTTCACAGAAAAGGCTATCGTATTGTAAATAAAAAATAAATTAAGTTCTACGAGTGCAATCTTGAATATTTTACTCAAGTAATTATTAATTAATTCTAATATCATTATTATGAAATTCTGTAAAATACTAAACTCGTACTATAATGTTGCATTAAGTTTTTTTTTTTTTTTCATAAAATACATAAAGTATGATTATTTAGAATAATACATCAGATGAGGCATTGAGAAGGTGGACCTTACTGTATTATTTCAACCCGTGACTAAGGTCGGTTGACGGTAATCCCGTAGGACCATCAACCACCGATATCTACCTACTATTGTACAAGTAATGTAAATAATTTAGTCCCAAAATGTCTTTTAACAGTCAGTTAGTATCAGGAACGTCGTAATGGGGAATGAATGATGGGGACTGGTATACCTTTAATAATTAGAAAACGTGGAAAATTGGGATTTGAACACATACTCCAACAAACAAAAATTATGGTAAAACGTTACACAATGATGTTCGTATACTCAAAATATCTTATAAACTTAAAAAATGTTGTGAAAAAGGACTAGTTTGAGGATATTCGATCTAGACAACCCATAAGTTAAATTTTAGTACAACTTTTTAACGCATTATATAATTATTTCAAATTAAACTAATTATTAAAACATTACATCGAAAATTCCCCAAAATAGTATAAAGGTGAAAACTATCATAATTGATGCCAAAACACTTGAGGCGATATGGTACGTTTGATGTGAACTCTTCTCATCATCAGGCAAAAATGTTGAGAGGTTATCTGAAACAAAATTGTTAATAAAAGACAATATATATACATATATATAAAAAACTATTCAATATATATATGTATATAAGTTACGGTCTGAGTCAGCTCTTATTTCAACGTCAACTGTCTGAGGAGATCAGCTGTACCGAACACAATATAGCCAGTATTTTACAGCAGTCCAAGCATGTTAGATCTTATTCCTTCTTCTCATTTTTAACA
Organism: Halyomorpha halys; assembly: GCF_000696795.3. NCBI lineage: Eukaryota > Metazoa > Arthropoda > Insecta > Hemiptera > Pentatomidae > Halyomorpha > Halyomorpha halys. The sequence goes on from NW_027107016.1 coordinate 80,025, forward strand.
TTTTCCATTCACTGATACTTAAGTGGTAACTTCTAAACCCGAGAACTTTAGATACCGGATTAATTTCCTCTTTTTAGAAGAATTTTTTTTTTTTCGTTCTTCTATCATCTTAATTATTCTTTCTTTGTAAATAATGGCTGCTAATGGCAAGTTAGACAAGCGGTTTTAACCTGACGTTGAATCAAAATGGGGTCCAGAACCCACCTCTCATGGAAGTGACTCCTCCGCCCCTGGAGCTTGCCCCACTACAACACTTGAGTGGGTAAAAGTACGCACAGCAACCGCCGAAGACTTGAGGAAGGTCGTTTCTGACTTCGAACGGTTTACCGGGGAAATAGGAAAACTGAGCCACTTCTTAGAGGGGGTGACCGACTAATAAGCCGAATTGAAGCGAAGTCTATCTAAAGTCTACTCAATAGTGAAGATGCGGAGGGTTTAAAAGCAGTGGTCGTCTTCAGAGTGAAGAGGAGCATCCTAAATCAGATTCAGGCTGACGAAGAGACCCCATGGAGAGTTATCAAGGAAAGATTAAAGAAGGCGTTTGTAGGAAGACGGTGGGCCCCAGAGGAAGACGTATTTATGATGATCTGAGGGACAAAGAAACCGAAACAGTCTAGTGGGCAATATGCTGCGGAACTCCTGGTACGCTTTAACAGAGTTCAAGATAAACTGAGCGAAATGATGGAAACAATCCAGGTACAGGGTCGGATGCAATTCTTATCCCTGGTACTAAAGATACAGTTGGCAAAGGAGCTAGGGAAGAAGGAAGGATTTCCGAGAGAGCGCTCGTTTGTTGAAATTGCTCAAGATCTCATAGAACCAAGCGCTAGAGAGGTAGAGGCCCAAATGGAAGTAGAAGAACCAGGGTGGACCCGTATAGTGTACCAACGTCCAAAGACGAATAGTCGGCGGGAGGACCGCAAGTGGCACGGTTGTGGAAAAATTGGGCATTTAGTAATTAGTAGCCCGCGCACGAGATGCTTTGAATGCGAGAATGAGGGGCTCACAGCCAAACAGTGCCCATATATATATACCGAAGAAGAGATGTGGGCCGGGATGAACCAATGGAGATCAACGTCCAAAAATACGGAGAAGCCAACGTAGGTTGAGTAGATCTTCAGAAGAATCTACGGAAGCATCAGGAGCATCAGAGACCGAAGAAGAGGTCGAGGAGCCACGGAACCGAGGTAGTCAAAGGGACAAGGTGGAAACAAGAGGATGGAAACGAGGGGACAGGGGAGAATGGAGACGAGGGACATATGAAAGGGTTGTCAGCAGAGGGGCGACCGACTGCTGAATTATAACGTGAGGGAGAAGAGTCCATCAAAAAAGAAAAACCGAGGGCCCACGGGTCGGAGCAATTAATCAGGCTGAAGACTGGAGACAGAGACTTAGGAGAGAATATGAAGATATTTTTTTTAAAGAAGGAGACATGCTCGGGGCAACCGGGAAGACAGTTCATGAGATCGTACTTAAAGAAGATAAGGTTACATATATAAAAGAGAGGAGATACCAGCAACCGCTACGTCACCACATCCGTGAAGAGCTCAAAAGTTTAAAACACCAGGAATAATTATTAATTGTACATCTCCACACAATAGTCCATTGTTGGCGGTTAAAAAGAAACTACAGGTGAAACTACTGAAAAGTACAGAGTGGTGATGCAGTACAGGAAGCTGAATGAAAATACCATAGACGAAAAGGATCCGATCCCCAGATCTTAAGACATTTTGGACAGGCTGAGCGGGGCGACAGTATTCAGTACATTGGACTGTTGCAGGGAACTTTGGGAAATTATTACAGGAGATTTGTACCAGAAATGGCTAAGTACCTCGTCCCACTCAACAACCTTCTGAAGAAAGGCAGAAAAGTGATCATCACTCCGATGGTGGAAGATGCGATCAGGCATGGAGAAACTACAGCAGGAACCGGTGCTTGCTTTCCCAGACTTCACTCGGCGATTCAATATCTCTACAGACGCGAGTGAGTATGCCCTAGGAGCGGTGTTGTCCCAAGAGGGTGAAGGAGAAGATCGCCCAGTTGCGTACGCCAGTAGGCGGCTAACAGAGACGGAGACCAGATAAAGTGCGCTGGAACGAGACCTCTTGTGAATAGTGTGGGCTGTTAACCACTTTAGACTCTATGTATTCGGAAGAAAGTTTAATGTACACACAGTCCATAGGTCCCTGCACTGAGTGGGGAAGTTGAAGGAGTCTTCGGCCAGGATTACGTGTAGGAAAGAGTTTTTGGGACATTACAATATGGTAATCACATATAAAACTTAAAAAGAAAATTTGGTATCTGATTGGTTACAGTAATTGCAGTAGAAGAAGAGGCCGGGGAATCGTCCTGGGAATTCCTGAGGTAATGGACACCGGGACAGGAGAAAGAACAGAATGTGGCGGAGGGAGACGCTAGAGAAGAATCCTTCCAAGAAGACGATCTGCAGGTCGACACTTTCACATGGAAAGGATTTAAATGGATCATCATAATTGATCTCTTCAGTAAGGAGGCAATGGCGCACCAGGTGCAGGAAAGGTCGTTTGAAGCAGTGCTGGCAGCTCTCCGTTGTGTGGTTTCAATTTCACAGAGTTCCGGAGCGCATCTCATCAGATTCAGGAAGAGAATTTGACAATGCCATGATTCGAACAGAAATGAAGGACTTTGACGTAATATGGCATCTCAACACACCAGGGCACCCCAAAAATAGAGGAGGCATAGAGCAGCTTGTACCGTGAAGTTGAGTTCGACTATATCAGGTTGATCAGGGACTGGAACTGGACGTGGCAACGCCGAGGGCGATTGCGGCATACAATCATTCTATACATTCAGTTACGTAGTTTTCGCCATTTGGGATCCTCTTTGGGCTTCCCGGTCACCTACGGGACTATGAGGGCACGGCAGCAGACGGAGAGGAAATACATGACAACCATGTTGCTCGAAGAAAGTTATGGGAAAAGGCCCGGGGAAGAATGGAAAAGGAAAAATCCGGGAGGGTAACTCGGGAAAATTTAAAGGTCACAGATAGGATGGGAGCAATCCAAATCAAGACGATGTATTTAGAAAGTTGGAGTCTAACAGGGGTAAAGAGATACAACGATACGAGGGTCCATTCAGGGTGATAATTATAAGGGAACACAACATTGTAACAATAGAAAGTATCAGAGAACCCAAAAAGAGGAGAACTGTCCATATTGAAGAATTAAAACTTCCGGTAATGACAATATAAAAACTGAAGTCTTCTCACACTAGATTAGATTACAGAAAATTTGGTTATTTATTGTTTGTTTTGTTTTTTTTGTTTTAAGGTTATTATTTATTTTTGTAGATATTGTATTTTTCATTCTATGTTTGTGATTTTTGTAAATATTTTCTTTTTTATTCTAGCTTATTTATACACCATTTACTATATCATTTTTTTTTTTAAATTTATTCTTAAGTTTAAATTATGTATTTAGCATTTATTTAACCCTTCGTTGGGCGCGGTCAAGGATTCAAAATCGGTCAAAATCGCGGCGCGGTGAGCCTGACAGGCACACGATACATAAAAATTCGTGTAGTGACCTTAGATTTGTGACGTAATCGGGCACGGTGAGCCTGTCAGATCAAAACACTTGTAAAGCACCTTCTTGACAGCAGGAGCTGAACTGACTGGGCGGGTTGGAACCACCTCACAAAGTTAGGAAACTATTGGGAGGTAGGGATGGGATATCGATATCGATATTATCGAAATATCGATATTTTGTCTCCGATATCCGATATTTTGATATCGATATTCAGTAACCGATAATATCGGAATATCGATATTCAGTAACCGATAATATGGGAATATCGGTTTCTAAAAAA
>NW_027107016.1:87880-110075 GCF_000696795.3 Halyomorpha halys
TTCTATTTTTAAATTTTCTTCAATAAAACAATTATATTTTAGTTAATATTTTTTATGTTTATGATATGGTTGTCGTGGTGTTGCTTTTTTACATAGTTATTAAGAGTTTCTTATGTATTTTGATAAGGTATGACATGATATAAGTCTTCAAATATCATGCTATAGTATCATTTTATAACTATTATTACTTTAATTCGTTAAATTTTCGATATCGATATTTTAAAATATCGATATTTCAGGTCCGATATAATATCGATATCGATATTGCTTTCCGATATCGATATCGATACCGATATCGATATTTTTCTTTCGATATCCCATCCCTAGGGGGGTCACTCTCGGCGCCTTTTTGGAAGAGACCAAAAAAACCGTTCAGCCGCGCCCGATGGAGGCTTAGGGGAGGTTTGTGATGTTTTACTATGATATGTATATAGGAATTTCTGTTTTTATAGTAAATAGTTTTCATTATTGTTTTTGTTTTCAATATTCATATTGTATTGTATTACTTTACGAGGCTTGTTCGTAAACTGGTGGGAGCAGTTATGGTCTGAATCATATCTCTTATTTCGATGTCAGCTGACTGAGGGGATCAGCTGATCGAATGTATATAAGATTACCGAACACAATAAAGCCAGTATTTTACAGCAGTCCAAGCGTGTTAGATCTTATTCCTTCTTCTCTTTTTAAACATTTTGCGTTTACACATACTTAAGTTATATATATTAGTTACGGACTGTCAGCTGACAGGTCCATATCAGCTGATCGAGAACAGCTGACCGATTGTATATATAAGACGGACAGGCTCCGCAAATAGATCAGCCTTTGACAGCACTTCAAGCGTTTCATTTCGCACTCCTCTCTCTCCTATTATTTTTAGTTTCACTTGAGTAAAAGATAACTTATATATATATCATTATTAAGATATATACATATATAGTAATTAGTATTTATATAATACTTTAAAAATTGCAGTGATTTCGCCCTGCCTCGTTGGTGGTCTTAGCATAGCATCAATCCTTAAAAGTCAGTCTTTGTGTCTTCACTAACAGACGTAATATCGCAATTAGGTCACCATATCTTATAGAATTCTGTAGTGAAGTCAATCATCTTGGCTTTACTCTTAATAGTAAACTACAGTGGCAACTTCATGTTGAAAGGACCAGTATAAAAGCACTGAGGTGTCTCTGGGCGTGTAAAGAAGCCGTAGGTAAATCCTGGGACTTTTATTTATTTATTTTTTTATTATTTTTTTTTTATTTAATGTAATTTACAACTGTACAAAATAATACAATAGGTAAATATGTTGTATGTTTCATATACACTTGAAAATCTAGGGAAGGAACCACCCATTGGTGGTACTTCAAACATTAATTTAAATTAGAAGGTCCCGTGGCCATCTTCTTTTCAGACACCTCGGAGGATTATCAGGGATTGTTAAGGATGAAAGATTAAGAATTAATGGGTTAGGATGGTTAAGGAGTTAGGAATGAAAATACGCATATCTGTTGGACCAAATCTACAACGAATGGGATGTTAAGGTCTTTGTGAATGAGTTTATTTGTAACGTAATAAGGAGCATCAAGGATTTTTCGTAGGATTTTGGATTGACGATTGGATGCGGGAAGAATTTGATGGTTTGGTGGAGGCCCAGAGCTCAATTCCATATGTCCAAATTGGTCTGATTATCGTAGTGTATACTAATTTTTTGTAGTGGATGGGAAGTTCAGAGCGTTTGTCAAGTAAGTGTTGTAGCAATCGGAATCTACGAGCAGTTTCTTGTCGTTTCAGTTTTGTGTGTGGATTCCAAGTAAGTCTCTTGTCAATATGGAGTCCTAAGTATCGAATCTGTTCAACAGGCGTTCCTGGGACCTTAAATCAAAAACTATTGGTTGTACATGGCAGCGATAAGACCCATTGTCCTATACGCTGCTATCGTATGGTGGCATAATACTACAATCTAGTAAATCCCGAGCCTGGCTTGGGAAACTTCAGAGATTGGCATGCCTTATGATGACTGGTACCATAAGCACCACTCCTGCAGCGATGGAGGTTCTTTTGAACATAACACCGCTGCATGTAGAGATTGAGGCTCAAGCCTTCAGCTCTACATGTAGGCTTGAGAAATTTAGAATGAATAAAAGAGTCCATGAGGAATAGGCTAATAACGATTTTTACGGATAGTCAGGCAGCCATTTTTGCGGTGGGTAGCTATGTAATTCGTTTTAAATTGATGGAGGAGTGTAAGGTTAACTTAAACTCTCTTTCCTTGGCCATCAAGTTGCGGGTAGAATGGGTGTCTAGACACAAAGGGAACAAAGGAAATGACCGAGCGGACTATCGCTCTAGGAAAGGATCTGGGACCGCTCATTTTATACCTAACCACACATCACAATTAATGCTGAAAGCAAGGCTGGGTTACCCTGGAGATATACCTGAAGCATGGAACAATCAAAAGTTTTCCTTAAGGGATCCTGCCCGAAAAGAAGTAACACTCTTCTTTACATAAATAGGAGTAATTTAAGATGAGTGGTTAGGTCTATATACGGGACACTGTCAGTTGAATAAGCATCTCTATAAAATAAGGTTGATAGAGTCCACTTTCTGCAGGTTCCGCAGAAAGGATGATGAGACTGCTAACCACATCATTTGAACATCTGATCCAATAGCAAGGTCACGATTCCTCATCTTCGGTAAGGATCATATCTTGCCCCCAAACTTTGCGAAATAGTGGATCATTACACAATATCCAAATTCGCAAAGGCAATTGGCCTGCTCTGAGCAGAGGAGAGACGGCGTACAATACGCCCTCTGTGGCGGTGCATTTTGCCGGAAAAGCAAAAAAAAAAAGTGGATCACTCCGTCTTGGATATTTTTTATTCAGAGTAAGGAATTGTGGGTCTCTATGTATAAATATATAAATATGTCTTATAAGAATAATATTTATTAATTTTTTTCAACCAGTTCAATTGGGCAACATCTCAAAATCTACGGAAATTTTGAAATTATATATTTTGGATATTTTATCCTTATTACTGAGATTACCAATACTAAAATGAACATTTTTGAGATGTTACACCCTTGAATTGTGACAGCGATATGTTAAAACGAGTAATGAAAATTAATTCTAATTTTATGACTGTAATGAAGAAAATTATTTCAAACAATTACCAAAGAGGTCTCGTTTTTCAATGATTTTTATCAAATTTAATACATGGAATGATAACAAACATACTCCCAACATCTAAAAATTAATAAAGATTTTATTAATTAATACATAACAAATATCATATATTCAATATTTATACACTTTTCTTTTCCATACAGTATAAACTATAAAACGGTACAGTATAAACTAAAAACTATAAAAGGGTTAGCAATATGTAAAATATCGATTTAACACACAATTGTTCCAATGCAATATCGAACATTCTTGACCAATCACTAACAAACTGGGATAGGAAATTCCAGAGAGATAGAATAAATAATGACTCCACCAGATTGAATAGGTACATACAATTTCAATAGTACCATATATTTTAAAACGTATTGTAGTCATGTTGTATACATCTCAAAACAAATGAAATAAGTTAAAAGAACAACAGATTATTATCAATTAGAAATTATACAGTTAAATATGCATATATTTAACCGAAAGAAAACCTACAGCAGACGTAGGCCGAAAGATCTTTAAAACAGGAACTTTTTTTTTCCCAAAAAATCTTGTTTTACATATACTGAACAGAGAATAGATAATTTTTAATTGTATAAAGACTTTGTTCAATGAAATACAACAATCATTCACATTTTCACTAAAATTCAGTGGTATTTTTGACAATATAATTTTAGTCGGAAGTTAGGTATAAAATATTAATGTAAAATAATATCATATACAGTTGTATACCTTTCTCTACAATAGCCTGGAAGGGGCCGTATTTTGTTATTAGATGTTTTTCGTTACAAATCTTTTAATTGCAAATAAATCTAAATCCTCTATTTCAAGCTTCGGTACTTTACCCATTACCCATACTATTTAAGGTATCAAAAGAAGTCTAGAAGTCCCTGATAAAACTTCCTTTTCTTTTTTGGCAGAACCTGAATGAACTTAAAAAACATCCATTTCTACAAAAAAACCTCAAAATACGCCTAAATTTCAAATCAGATTAAGTGATAATGGTTTGAACGAAATAGAGTGGCCAGAACACAGCAGGAAAATAACTTAAAATATAAGAACTAAATTTCATTGTAAATTGTACAAAGTAAATATGAGTATCGAAATTGATCTAATTGATTTTCGTTAAGTGTATAATTGGCATTCCTAAATTAAATTACATCTATGATTCACTGAAAATATAACTACAGAATATAAAAATGGCCTAAAGTAGAAATCACCAAATTTTTGCCATGTTGTCTCTGACTAAACATGCCAACGGCGCCACTATTTTAGCCTCGTAATTGTTTCAACAGTTACACAATCCAGAAATGGAAACATTTATCCTCCCATTTTGTCATTTCTTCAATAATAAAGATTGTATATCGGAAGGAAATTCATCGATTATTTCTTTGTCAAATTTAAAAAAACATAAATATAAATTCATGTTTTTTTGATTTTATTAATTAACTAATTGTTTCAAGGAAAGTAATGGTATTAATTATTATTTTGGAAATCTTTCAGTTCTTAATCATTATAATGACTTTAATTGTTATTGTTTTATTTAAGAAATTTTAGTGGCCAAATATATGTGAATAGTAAAAATTAATTGAGTAGTTTAGTAAGAATTTTAGTTGAGTTAATCAGTCATCAATTTCATACTTTAATAATAATTTATTTTCGAATAAATATATTATTATTATAATTTCATTTTTTTTACTGCTTTAAAGCCTGCTTATCTTGTGAAACGCTAATCAGTTGGGCACAGTATTTTATCGTTGTATGAACATTTTTTGGCAGTAAACAATATTTTAGAAACTAAATTACTCCTCACCAAACTAAATTATTAGAGTGAACTAGGCTTAGACACCCCACCCCTAACCGTCTACAACTGTTGTTCATTGTTATTCGGTACTATATGTAGGTCACAGTTTATGCAAATTTCTAATTGTCTATAAAGTAAAGTGATCCAGTCTTGGATTGCCAATTGCATTAATGGCTTACGGCAGAGCTCCGGAACTAGCGAGATGTATTATCAGGAACAAAGACATATAGCTCCACCCTAGCGGAGAGATATGATGACATTTAATCACAAGGGACATCTGCTGATGTAATGCTTTGGCGGGGCGTGAGTAGTTTAATCTCGAGTAACAAACGCCTGCGATTATTTGTGTGTCATCGCCAGGGCTTACCTAATCACATTCGGCTTAAGGTATAGTCGTAAAGGAGAGTAGCCTTAGATTTTGTTAAGTTTAATATATATAAATATAAGGGTCGTTATATAACAAGTGACATCAGCCCTTTTCTTGATAGAGCCTGAATTTACAGACCAATACTAATTGATATAAAAATTTTAAACATTTAAAAAAAAAAGATAATTTACAGGTAGTTGGAAAACGTTATCTCCATGGATATATTGCCAAAAAAGTGTGCAACCCTTTATTTAGATAAAAATAAAAAGAACTTCATAACAAAGTCTCCGAATATTTACAGAAAAAGTATTTAAATAATTAATGATACAATAAGCATTGAAAAAAAATTAAATCTGTGCTAATGAAGGGTCCGGTGTGCAGTATTTTGTAAGGAAGTGCAGTAGCTAGACCAACGGTTGTCCAAGGAGGTGATTTGCTCAGAATCACACTCGACCGCCACCAAAATTTTACCTAATTAATGGTACACACTCCATGAGCATGGGTGGACTCCAGACGGCTTCCGAACCCAGAGGACTGGCTCACAGCTACCGTAAAACATAAAATAATTATCTCCCACACCCGAATCGAACCCGTGTCATTGCAGTGACCTTACCACTGAGATATCCGCTTCCACATACAATATTAATATTTACAAAATAAGTTTCTCAGATCAATTTCTATTTAGTACAACACACAATTCAATCACGTAATCAAGTCATTACACTGCTTTAACAGCTTAAATTTATCACGAGCACTAGCAGCAATTAGGGCTTCCTTATTCACTAATATTCTCCTGAATCATCCACGAGTTTTGGGAAGACAGATAGAATAATTTCATCCCCTCAGCAGTGGAATATGTTGCACTGAAGGGGTGGAAAAACCGAAACAAACGAATTAGAAGGGATAAGTAACAATATAAAATAACAACAAAAAATGTTTCATTCTCGTAAGGTTGAGAAATAAAAATGGAAAAATTGCCACCTTCATAGTATCAAAAATTTGGGCATAGTATTCACAATGACAGAGGCATAACTCAAAAAACTCTGTTTTAGAAAATAGAGCTGTTTGAAGTTTTTTAGAAAGTATTTTACTTAACTATTAAAAATACTAACATCAGTAACAAAATTACAACCGCAGTGTGTTGTTAGAGTGTCCACCGCAAACACTGTTATACATGGATTCTACACACTACCATCAGGATATGTGGAATATTAGGAGGTGGGAATGAGCATAGAACTAGGGGAGGGGATTAAGGTTGCGACAGGCGCACTTCCAGAAATCTCACTTCAGGGTGCAAGTGTCAAAATGATACAGTCATTAGAAACTCCCTATTTTTTCGTACATTAATGTTTAATATCAATTGTATGTGTAAGGTGTATGAAAGACAAACATTCATTTCAACAAAAATAAGATTTATTTATTTAATTGTAACAAGAAAATTATTATCTTAATAGTAATAAAATTTATTAAATTAAGAACTAATACATTATTTAAATAACAATTTTAGGGAGCTAAACGACCATATAGTACAAATTCTGGACGTGTACTGATGTAATCAAATCTTAGGGATCGAAACAGAAATGAAAACATTTCAACATTAATAACTATTCTAAATTGGTCAACTACCACAACTTATCTCGATTCATGTGATTTACTTTGAAGACCCCTCCCAGAAATAAAAGCTTTAATTTCAACAGGATCGATGTATTTTTACATCAAAATATTTTGTTTCCCTAGTCGTTTTCTAGTATTCAGTGGATTTTTATCCCACTTTCATTCTATATTCACCTTTCCTCTTTTTTTCGCATGAGCAATGTAAAACTTTCATCGTTATTATCATTTTCTTCCTCACTAGATCAGTTTCAGAATCTTCTTTCCTTTCTTCCATTTGTTCGCACTCACCAATATCACTATTCTCATGATCTTAGTAATCTGGGACATTGTATTGGTCTGCGAGAGGGAAAATGGGGTAAAAGCCCACTTCCTGTGGCATAGAAAAAATAAAAAAAGAAAGTAATCTGGAGCATTATATCTTCTGTTGTAAAATAACAGCTTGCTAGTCGTCTGGATTGGTCAAATTGCAAATTTACTTCTCCCCAGGTATAGAAAACTGAAAAAAGGCAAAAACCAATGGTCTTTTTCACAAAGAGCGTAAGTATCAATTTGGTACCAATGGTGCTTACAAATGGATGAAGAAAATTTGATATACTCGAGAATATGATACTTACCTATAAAATAGTAAAATGCTGAGTTAATATAAATACATCGAAAACAAAAATCATGCCAAATTCAATAGAAATACCAATTTATTTAAACAATAGTGAGATAGAATATGTTGAGGAATATATTTACAAAGGGCAGACAGTAACGTTAGTAGGAAATATGAATATGGAATTAGAAAGAAGAATAATATTCGGGTGGTGTAAATATTGGTCTCTCCGAAAGAACTTTAAAATCAACCAATGTCTGGATCTTGAAGACAAAATTTTGACCAAATGTGTGTATCCCACGGTTCTCAATGGGGCTCAAACCTGGGTGGTAACAAAAAAACTTGGATCTGAGGCTGAATACCATGAAATGCAATTCCTAAGGAGTTTAATGTTCATTAAGAAACGAGATATATTAGAATATTAAGGGATTCTTAAAAAAATAAACAAAAGTCTAAGGGTTGGGGCCCACCGATTAAAATGGAGCTGGGCTGGGTACTTGGCCAGAATGAAAGTCGGTAGATGGGTGGCTTGCACGGACTGAGTCCCTACTTACCAATAAAATGGTTAAGGCTGAGTCGAAAAGAAGTAGTACTGTTGAACTAGCAAAAACTCATAATAACGGGCGCAAGTATCAATCAACTAGTGTTTATAGAGAAAACGAAACACCACCCTGAGTAGCTAACATCGCTGGCAGATTGACGATTAAAAGTCCAGATGGTTGTAAGGAGGAGAGCCTCACTCACCAATCACGTTCCACGTACCACGGCGCTGGGTTAATGTTGTTGGGTTGAAAGCTGGAAGGGTCTAAGACACTTATCAAAGGGCATCTCCTAGAAATAGTATATCAATATAATAGTTTAAAGTGACCAGGAGAAACCTATAGAAAACTGTCAATATATATGTGTACCTTCCCTTTATAAAATACATATTCTTGCAATAGAAATATGTTTCGTACATTTCAGTAACAAAGGGCAATCAGGATGCCAATCTTAAAAAGGATAGGTTACATCACCACCATAATTGCCTACTCTTTGTGATATAAATATTTACATTATTTATATACGATAACTATTGAAAGGAGAGCAATCCATTCCTACGTAGGTTGGTAGCGATATATTACAATATTCTTTATAATCATATTTTACTTTTTAAGTCTCTTTGGTATTTTCACATATTTCATCGTAGCCTACAATGACTTTTAATAGAAAGATCAATTATAATTAAATGTATCAGAATGAAGAATACACTCACCAGTTGTACGCTCCCTATGATGAAATTTCTCAACCTCAAACTTACAAAATGGGTGCTTCTCCCCCGATCTCCTTCCATCAGCCAGCATTGCAGGAATGCCTGTCACAAATTTGGCAAATTAAACTATTATACAAGCGAAAACAAGTAGTATCCTAGCACTATTGTAAATGTAACAGATGATTAATAAATATTATGGAATCATTAAGATAAGTATTTACTTGATATTTTTGTTTTGATTATAAGATAGGGAATGAAGACAAATGAATATAGATAATTGTGAAGAATTTAGTTCTTTTTAGTGATGATGCACTAAAATACGTGACTACAAACCGATACTAGTTTCTTGTTACTGACAAAGCTATATAACCTTTCACTAATCATACAAGAGGGAGTAAATTGAATAAAATAAGGTTTATACATTAAATTGATATTAAAGCCACCTCAAATCAACTATGTCTTTTTGTTGGAAGGCTTTAAAATGAACAAAAAACAAACTGGCTCGGATTAAACATTTATTTGGTTCAATTTAATCATTTGAAAACTAAAAACTAACATAAACAAAATATACAAGCAAAAATACAAAGGCCTTTCACATAAAAATAATATAGCCAGATAAATTATGAAAACGAAAAGAAACTAATTTACAAATAAACAAACAAATAAATATATATAAAATAAATACTGCACGACGAAAGGTTGCTCCACTCCGGTAGGTCAGAGGAAGAGTGCTGCCGAGATGTATTGGTCTGGCTCATCGATGGTCCAAATATCCAACAGTCGTATTGTATTAGGCGAGCCGACAAAATGAACACAGACAGGGCTGGTTACACACGTTCCTTGGGTTCAGGGGTTGGCCACTAATTATTTAATTAATTGGAACTCATATTAAAATCGAATCACAGAAGTGGTCTGGTTCCGAACTGTTATGACGACGAGTACACTCAAAACATGTCAAATAAAATAATATCAACCAAACGCCGACAGGGCTGCTAATGACGCTACCAGGGCCACTAATTAGTTGGAACTGCCATAAAAAAAACTAAGATGGTCGGTCCGTTGCTAGGGTGACGCCTTAGCAACTGTTTCTATTACTCATTATTACAAACAAATATAATTACATATTTTTTTCTTTTCAAATAACTAAATCTAAATAAAACAATACAAATAAAAATATATGTAACTAAATTAAACACTAATAAAACTTAAATCCTATTTACAAGGTAATTATATTATGGCGTTAACAATTGTCGATTCCTTTCCGGATGAATTTATTCTCAATGGATTTTTTATTTATTTTTTATAATATTTTCGTTGAATGAAATTCCACAGAATTTTCTCAAGTAGAACATTTTTTCTGTTTAATTTTGGAGTAATCGTACATTACACGCATGCCACATTTGCTATAAATGCGCGTGTAATGGCCTGTCTGAGGGTAGCCTAAATCAAAACCCAAAATTCGTACAAAATTGAAATCATATACTTAAGGCATGTATAAGCCAGGGATGACACAGAACTTTATCGTTACAATCGACAAGCCGAAAAGTGCCTCTATATAAAATCGATTTTTCATATATGTTCGATTTTATCAAAAATTATACAGAATTAGAAAATCTTCCTCTAAAATATCTTTAATTTCGTTTATATGAAAAAATAACCATTTCTTATTGTTAGCAATTATAACTAATAGATACAAAAATTATGAAGAAGTTGGTGAGTGCGGTCAAAAGAAAACAAAAAATAGTTAACAACTATTTTTTCTGTGACGTTCCACCTCACTTTGTAGGGATTCATCAGAGCTAAAAATATACAAAAACTACTACAAATATTTTGGCATAGTAGGATAATGAGATGCAAAAATGTAAATTACCGCATTAAACTAGAACTTACGCATTTATTCTAAATCATAGCCAGCCAGCCCGTTCCGCATTGTGTAGACGTCTGAATTCTGTCATCTCTGAGATCATCCTTTTTTGGACTAAATATTCTTCGCATTGCTTTATTTTGGTTTTCTAAAATAAGTATTGTTCCTCCTTAACGTGAACTGCCATCTTTCCTACCAGTAAGAATAGTAGGTATGTTACAATAAAACATAACTTCTCGAATCCTTCTCATGTTTTCCTCTTCAATTTTGTTTCAATTGTTGTAAACTCCTCCACATTGCAATCGTATTCCTTCTTTCATTTATGGCAAGGAAAATTCACGTTTCGGCTTCTTATCATATATTGTATTTTGCCTGAGTTCTTTACGGACCTAAATATTAAAAAACATTCATCAATGATGTTGGACATAACTCTTATTTTATTTTCTTAAATCTCCTTATGAAGTAAAGTAAAATCATCAAAACGAGGAATAAAATTGTATTGTTAAATAATTCAATCCGATATTTTGTAGTTAATTTTCTAGAAACTCATTAAAGTGCTAAGTTGATAAAATTTAAATAAGTATAATCGCACTGTTTTAAATCTAAATAAACTTTTTAGTTCTATATTTTTTAGAACAAGAATTTTCTGTTTGAACGTAATTAAATATTGTTTTAACATACGGACTACAAATTTACTTAGTGTTCCTTGTACTTTTGGGAAACTATTTGAGTTGTGTTCGGTCAATTGAATTATTAATCTTTCTAAAATCAATAAAAAACTGGTTAACTTCCTCTCTTTATTTTCGTCTGTTCTCTTAAAGTTTTCGGAGTAAAACAAATTGTAATAATGAATTCATTAGCACATTACACAACCTTCACTTAACATTCTACTTTGAGTTCAAATTAATACTCGATCATTTCGGAAGAGATGATGTATATTATTCACTGTGACAATATTTCTAGGTACTAATTTTCCAAATGAGCCATTCATCTAACATATTGAAGAATTCAAAATTTAACAAAAATAATAATATTTCTCATTCTAAAATTTTAACATTTTTACTTCCCAACGTATGACTGAAATATAAAAATATACCAATTAACTAAAGATTTGCCTTGTGCTATTAGCTAGTTATTCAATGCTAAAGTACTATGACTGTCTATCTTAAAGTTTATATTTTCTAAAATCGTTGACTGGACAATCCAGAAAATGTGAAATATCAAATTATATTGGCACTTCCGGTTAATTGATTTTATTGGAAATTTTGCTGTCAGACCCCAGGCATAACCTGTCTTAAAAAATTAATTTAAATTTTGGAAAACTATTCCTTTTTGGAACTAGGTTTTTCATACGGATACAGGTCCAGAGACCATTGTGCGATACTTGGTAACCTGGACTCGGAAATAGCTCCAAATGACAAACCTTCTCCTTGCTATAATTATATAGCAATGGATAATAATGGATTACCGTATATAGGTAAGTGAAACTAATAGATGGTAGAAAAGATGAAACATCAATTCCACACATAATGTTCTGTTTTGCTCTAGAAGAAAAAAAAAGCATATAACTCTTTCATTTTAACTTTTGTTTTAAATTATTTTCCCTTCGAATTTAAATAAATTTAGGTTTTTTTATTTATGATTCAAATTCAAACAAAATAATATTTATTTCTCATTATAAATTATAAGTAAATCACAATAATGTAATATAATATTTTCCCATACTCTATTATTATTGGTAATGCACGAGTAATGTGATAGGTACATCGTTGGTGGTAACTGCCAAATCGATCATGTCCTAAATGTGGAGTAAATATTTCAAGCAAATACTTGATAAATATTATCAATAATTAAACACATCTGATTGTAATTACATACATTGTGAAGTAATATTACACGGTTGATTACACTGTGAAACACATCTCATTATCATCGTACTATAGATTGTTAATTTTATAACATAATTAAGATGTTATAAAATGTCTAAAACCAAAAGACCTAGTTTGGAGTTCCCCGAACTGGAGTAAAACTAGCGCCCGAACAAACATCTAGGGCCAAGAAATCATAAAAGTATATGTAATAAAATTCGTGGAAAATGCTATAAAATTCCCCTCTATGATACTCTAGTTTTAGGCAGTTTCTCTTCAGAGTAAGGGCTTAATAAAAACGTTTTTGAACTATGACGCAAAATGATTCCACATCAAAAACTTTGGAAACGATAAACGACAGGAAAATAAGAAACACAATTATTTTCGTTCTCTTAATTGTTTATTCAATTACGAGGAACCACTAAAGCTGTTCGGCGTTTTCTTCTATATGTACGGGGCTTCGGGTGTTCTAAGCCCGACTAGTGGTTCCCTGTACACATATTATATTTAATTTGTTCATATTTCCATTTATTTATGTTTTTATATATTTATATTCTATGTATTTATTTATTTGTATTATGTATCTCTATCGGTTCCTGATGGAAACCGACTGAAAAGGTATGCGAATTATTTAATTGAAACACTAGATACTATTGACCCCCTCGCCATGGTATGATAGATATGAATATCTATAACTAATCATAACGGTATCGTGTTTACCAACTTACTATGCTATGATTATGAGGTAGCATGCAGAGATTCTTACTTATAAAGTAAAGTCGTTGTTACATATTTTATATTTACAATCGTATATACTTCGGCAAGATGAATATCTATAGAGAGCCTGGTAGATCTGTTTTCTTAAACTTTAATTGTTATATTTTGAATTTAGAAGTACCAGTTGGGATCTTTGATATTTATACTGACTCTAAGTTATCAATTCTATTATTGCCATTCCAATTACAACGGAAAAGGTGTTACTTGCTTTGGTACGCCGTTCAATCTTGGCAGTAGCAGCGGAGGGGATCTTGGATCCCGCGTCATTCCGCCGTATTCCGGCTGCCGCTGCTGAATCCCTGCGATGAGTGACTTCTCCTCTGGCCTCTAACTAGTCAGCCACTCTCCACCGTCCTTCCTCTGCTTCTAACTGTTTCCTGGGAAACTGTCTGCCAACTGTCTTCCCCGCAAAGACTGTGGGTCTTGCTAAGGCTCTCCTTCCTGTAAAGACTGTCATCTTCCACCGTTCTCCTGCCCTTTTTACTTCCCTCTACTTCTGATTTCTCCCCACTTCCTATCTCCTTTCTTCTCATTGGTCCTTCTATGCTCCCACGTACTTTTACTTTCCCTTCAGAGGGGTGAGACAGTTCAATGACCTTCGGCTAAAGTCGGTCTTTTTCCTCCCTTTCATCTTCAAATTTAAGCGGCTTCCTTCTTTGCCAGAGGTCGTTGCCTTTGGCCGGAATTTTTAGTGTGCCCTGGTGTGAGATAAGGGCTGTTAAGATACCCCTACCTATGCGGTTAACAGTCCCGAAGGGCGCTTGCTCCAGGCCATATCTGGTATCTACATATATCTATACATTACCTTCAATGTTTTGCCGATCGAGTCATTTACCAGGCCTGGCATGCCGACAACAGAACTTACTTCAAGTTCAAAATTCCAACTGGTGCCTCTCATACATATCAATATATATTTCTATGTAAATGGCCTGAAAATTATTGCATGTATTTGTGTAAATGATTATTGTACTAACAATACTTAAAACATATTATAAATTAAATTTTTGTAATCAACATTTTAATGAATGAGCTTTTATAAAGAATTATCAAATACCACTCTTGATTGTACCTTTACTATAATGGAACCTCAGAAAACCAAAAGTTCGACTTCATCAATCTTCAAAATAAATGACTGCCAATTTATCCCGTTACATTAACAAGTTAATTAGATCGATATGTTCCCGATAAATATTTCAAGGCTATCTAAAAATTATTTCTCACATAGATACACTATCGGCAGCATCATAAAAAACTCAAACGTGAAATACTCGGATTTTAAAATATTTTGCTATTATATTATTATTCGACTATCACAACGGAGAGACTTTCTATACTAAAATGATAATTCTGCCGTATAATCTAGAAATCTCGCTTATTTTACTAGTTATAATGAGGCAAATTAAATGATAAATAGTTATTCATAAAATTAAATCATGAATGAATATAAAAAAAAAACTATAAACAAAAAAATTCGTAAAAAAGATAAATATTCAGGACTGAAAAGCTGAAAAGCCAGACTTTGATGTGAAACATGATTACAGTTTAATCTCTCTTCAACATGGATCCGAATGAATTTAACCCAAGGATATTACATCTTGTATTTTATTTCCCATTAACTTTTATTTTATTCAACCACTTGAAGGGAATAACCTTAACATTTTTATTCCTTTTTTTTTTTTCATTGAAAGTTCTTTTGATTTATGAACGAACATCCGATGTATTAATACTTGATGAAGCAAGGTCTCTATGAAATATGAATGAAGCCTATTGGCTTAAACACAGCATTTTTCTATCTATTTTTAATTAGTGAAAATAATAAACCTTCCAATAAAAGAGATAAGAAGATAATATATTATTGCAAAAGATTTTTTTATTTATTAATTGCTACTTACAATTTAAATAAAAATACATTTAGTAAATTTGATTTAAGATCAAAATGGAGTGAAACACACATGTAGAGAAACTACCCATGGGTAGCACTCACACAATCTTTCTACACTAGAAGGTCTCGTGGCCATCTTCTTTTCAGGCCCCTCGAATGATTTATAGTTTATAGTTTATTTACTATTATAATTCTTTTCTAAATGCTTTGTGTGTGTGTTTACCAGTGTTTATGATTTAATTTTATGGATAACTATTTATTTGCCTTATTATAACTAGTAAAATAAGCGAGATTTCTAGATTATAAGGCAGAATTATCATCTTTAGTATAGAAAGTCTCTTCGTTGAGATAGTCGAATAATAATGTAATAGCAAAATATTTTAAAATCCGAGTATCTCACGTTTGAGTTTATTCTGACGCTGCCGATAGTGTGTCTATGTGAGAAATAATTTTTAGATAGCCTTGAAATATTTATCTATTATTCATTATTATTCAGTGCGATGTGTACTCGGCGAGCTATAATAGATAGTATACATTTTCATGGGCCAAAAACAAAAACAACACGAAAGTGAAATATTGAAATCCTATTATCAGCCATACTGTGCAGCTTTATAGCAACTTTTTCATACTTATGAACAAATATTACAACAACTTATACATTGCAATTGCTAAAAAATTACATTTCACTTTAAGTTAGTAAAAATCAATCTTTTAAAAGTGTCGGATTTTCGGTAAAACGACTTCTTTAGATACCGCATATACGGAATGCTGCTAGCAGGATAGGACTAACTACTAGCAAAGTTGGGTCGGGAAATTTTTCTTTTTGAGTCTATATCTCGAAAACGTAATAAGTGAATTAAAAATAATTTGGAACATATATATTAATTATCCAAGCATACTTGACAGCCGGAATGCACCTGATACTAAATCATGATGTATTATCATATTATGCATTTTACACCCTTTCTTCTGTCTTATACTACTCCTATAACAACAAGTCGGGGCTCCCGTAGCTCACTGGTTAACTGACGGTCTTACCAAATTGATGTCTATGTTATGTTGATGTTCCGGTTCGAATCCGGCCTAAGACGTTGACTTTTTTTATTGAGTGGTGGTCCCACAAAATGAAAAACTTTAACCCCCAACCATTGTTAGGTAGTAGAGGACTCCAATGGGAGTCTTGGCCGAAAAAAAAAACAACAAGTCGATCGCGACACGCTTATAAGATGAACAATAGATCTTATATACAGGAAAAGATGGACACCCCTGCATTATAGAAAAATAGTACACTGTTTTTCACTGCAAACCCATCAAGATAAGACAACATTTAATTTTGACGTTGGAAAACAAAATTTTCTTATTTCAATTCCAGTATGCTTTAACGTTAACATTTCGCTTACGTATTATTTGTAGTGACTGCAACTGTGACAACAATATCTTGATGGTAAATTGCATTCTTTGAAAACTGAGACACGAATCAGTCGAAATGGTTGGGGTGAAAGGTATTAGTACCTCAATTTCCTTCCATTTTCGGATTGCGTTATCAATGATCAGTGCAACCAGGAGAGTGAGCCTTGCCGTATTTTATGCTGTCTCTCTGACCAATGTATTCACTGTTGTAGTCTTCTCGATGATATTCCAAGTTCCCGTGTTGTTTTCCAAAATAACCTACGTTTTTCCAGAACGATAAACGTTTATTGATATTACTTGGTTCAAACAAACTCTTCATTTTTATATAGCAGTATAGAAGTGTAAATAGACCAAGGCAGTTGTTTCAAAAAATTAGAACAAAAAATAAATCATATGTTCATTTTCAATGAAATTTCACTACGAATTTTAGTCGTATTTTTACTAATAGTTTATTATAACGATAGGATATGGCGAAGACAAAGATTAGTCCTGCACCGCCGGATATTGGCTTCCACTATGGGAAGACGGACCTGGAGCGGATAGGTTTCTTCGCAGAGCTGGGTTACCTCCATGGAGGCGGCTACTCACCGCCCATAACAAGTAAGACACTTTACTATTCCAACAGCAGTCCCCGGTTTTTTATAGTCGAAGTGTGATAGTAAATTTTAAAAACTATAGCTTTTCTACTCCAGAGAGTTAGGTGAGTGGCATCCTACTGTTTCAAAACGAATGTAAAGTCGAAAAGGTAGGGGTTGACCACGCCTTCGGAGCTCAGTTTTACTTTGAGATTAATAGGGATGGGGTGTCCACCATTGTAGTCTAAATTAAAGAATTAAGCCCTCCTTTTTGTTTCACTTTTACTGGAGTGTACTCCCTCCATTATACTTCTTATAATAAAATACAATATCTTAAATGGAATTTATTATTCAACATTGCTTGTTTATGTTAGTAGAGCAGATATTGGTACTTTGCTGAATTTAATCTTGAAGATTTTATAACCCTCAATCTTCATAACTGATTTTAACGAACAAAAATTGATCAATGAATTACTTACAAGACATTCACCATATACTTAACGTAAATTTACTTATAAAAACGGATCATTGTCATTAAAGACTTTGAAATTGAGAGGCATGAGCACTCTACCCTTGATTTCCTTTATTTACACATCAGAATTCGAATTAGATGAGTGAGAAATATCAGAGCGTCTAATTAGTTTCGTAAGCATTAGCTGTGCAGAATAGTGAGGCTTTTGGCCACTGATCCAGATCTTACTAGCACAATTAGAGTCAGCTTCATTCTAGGCAATTCATTGAGATATGACACTGTGCAATCCTAAGAGTCCTGTTATCCTAATCTTTTATTAGGATTACACACTCTTATGTGAAATAGTGGACGGTTCATCCTGCAGGAACAGCCTTCATCTTTTGAGGAGCACAATAATACAGGACAGATTACATATCGATGTAATCCTTTACATACAAATGATATAAAAGAGAAGATTGAATAAATAGAAACGTTTCAAGGACCGTTCCATCTATGCCGTTAACCTTAACTATATTCTAAAAGGGAAATCAAACTACGGCCATTATGCAATAAATACAAAAGCAATGCTTAAAACCCTCAATTATTGTTTTGATTTAACAATTACATTTGCTCATAAAAAACTCAACATTGCATGAACTAATGTGGATGATATATGAGGCGGTTTTTGCGTGATAAATATTTTTAATATCGATTGCAATTTAGTTTTATAATTTCATTTAAAGGAAAAAAGACAAAGTACTTCTGTGTCTCTGCTGTAATACCGCTGGAAAACAAAAGGAAAATAAATTGAAAATAATAACATAACTATTTTGCAAACAATTTACGAGACGCTTACTGAAGCACTAATTCTGTCGAATACAATGCAATAAGATAGTAAACTATCACTGTCAAGCAACAACCAAAGAGATGGTCTGATTCAGAAATACATTTGGTTTGAAAAACGCCTAAAAATCAAAACACTTGTTCAGTCACCATCCGTTTAAAGCATATCGATGACTCGATTTTCTTTTTGAGAATCGTTTCGATCAAAATCAGCTTCTAGTGTCATTAGTTTAAGATTATGTCCAATATACGTAAGCATCATTGCATTGTAAACTAAAATTTATTGTCCTTAACTTGGCTTTCAATCCAGAATACTCTCCAGAAGAACATCTGAAAATTTAATATAAATTCTTTAACATCTTTCTTTCTTTTACTGGCACAACAGGCGCATGATGCTGCCCTTGGCCTGCTCAACGGCCACCAACCATCATTCTCTATCTTCTGAAAGGGTAGCTGGGATCCTCTGTTGTCGCAGATCCCGCCTCACAGTATCCCTCTATCGGCCCTTCGGCCTACCACGTTGCCGCACACCATCCGGAACGTAACTGTACAGTTTATGTGCCACTCTTTCCTCACTCATCCTCATTACATAGCCAAGCCATTTAAGCCTCTGTACGAGGAGTGCTACATTCCTTGTAGAGCCCAAAAAGTTTTTCCTACTTCCCCCATTACCACTCTCGCATACGGGTCCTAAGATTCCCCTCAGAATTAGTCTTTCAAACCTATCTAGCGGGTTAATGCTTTTCTTGTTCAGGGTCTAAGTTTCTCCACCGTATGTGACTACTGGCCTTATTACGTTTTGGACAGGGTTAATTTGGTGGTATGGCTGTTTTGATGAGCCTTACACTGGAGAAATAGGCTCTACTTCCAGCAGCAATTATGTCTTTTCAACTTCTTCTGCTTCATCCTGGTTCTCATTGATAATAGAGCGAAGGATAATAAAGCGAAAAATAACTTCTTACCACTTCGAAAGTATAGGGGTCCAAATCCGCTTAACATACTAGCTAAATATTCCCAGCTCTAATACATTTCTTATTCTTTATCATTGGATTTCTTATATTCCTAAAACTGCCATTATTGCATTTGAATAAAAAAGAAATAGTTCAGAAACTATTTTAAACTTTACGGTACGACTTTTGTTTGCGGTATCGGAGCGTCATTGCCATTGGTTTAATTCTTGTGATTTTTATTCTGATTTCTGCTCTAGAACATGGCCTATTTTACTTAATGAAGGTAGTTAGTTAACTTCCGAACACTAGGATCGTGACCTGAGATCAGAAATCCATGCTTTGCAATTTTGAATCCTGTTTCCAGAGTTAGACGGAAAAGAAATCCTCCCCATCATCCCAAATCAGTTAGCACTTTCCGTCAGTGCAATTTTTAGATGGTCCACAGCCACCGCCCAAAGAACAGTTGAACTGTCAGATAAACGTCCCACTAGGATACAAATTGTAACTGAAAATCATAAAAAATCAATCAGAAGAAAATTAGTGTCTTATTGCGATTGTGTGAATCATTCTAATTGTGAAAAAAATATCATTTTCCATTTAATTGTAATTTAACATCATTTGTGAAATTAATTTGAAAGTTTTCTTTAGTATAGTAGAAGTCGATCACTTGATTCAATGCACGTAACATACTCTACCGGATTTTAACCTTAAAAATGATTTATGCAAATATTAACCTTCTTGAACGAACTCTATGTCTCCGGAAAGCGGACTGTTTGACTTAATTTGATCCATTTATTTGTAAGTAGAGTGGTATTAAAAAAAAAAAATTACTTATATTGGTATATATTATAACTCTCCTTTTAACGAGTATTCTTTAATCTTATAATGCCGTAAGGCAAAACAAGAAAATTGTAAACAAACAAATGTATTATATATTATCATATAATCAGTATTGTATTTATATTTTTATCAATAAAGAGGATTTTAAAATTTAAAAAAAAAAACAGTATTCGGCCTGGTTTTGTTACAAGTGAATGAAGTTCCAATTATTTCTCCGATTCATTATATCACCCATTCCAAAACCACATAATATGGATCCATAATTAACCAATCATTAAGTTAGTTGATCCCAGAAATTATTAGATTACAGAGCTACTGACATCTGGATACTGCAAAAAAATATTTGCATTTCAGTCTTATATAGTGCATACACGTCCTTTAGTTTAACGCTACTTAAATTCAATGGAGGTTGGAAGATTCTTAACAATAGCTGCGGTTCTCCCTGACTTTCAACAACTGTGGGTTTTTATTCCCCATTTCCCTCCACACCACTTCGGTATGCAGCAGTTAGCAAGGGACAGCCGACGACCACTGGACAAACCACAAACCGAAAATTACTGCTGCATTGTACTTCCACAACCACATCGCCCGTAATGCCAGTCTCGTTACGCTCAGAGAAAGCTATTGTGGAGGTAATTATCGTTGGCATGCGAACGATTTTTAATGGGATTCCTTCATAAAGCCTCAGAGTTATTACTAATTGCTAAGTCATAAAGTGGGACAGTTTGTAGGTATTTTTTGCACCTCGGTAATTTTTGAGGATTACTGAACAAAATTACGGTGTCCCAATCAGAGATTAGTTGAAATCCCTAATTATTAATCCTGCATCTTATTCCTAATCATAAATCAACAAATGGAATATATGTATACTTTTTATTTTAGTTGTCATTATATTAGTATCGTGACATAAGGATGATTTCATACTGTTGGCTGGTAGTTCTGGATAAATAAAATAATAATATTAAAACCGAGAAATAGAATTTTAAAAAAAATATATATCTAATAATAGAATGAATGATATGGTTTACTATTAAGAATTATTCTTTCTTTTTAATTAAAGCACTTGCAAACATGTTTTAATCTCATCAAAACTCAATATTTCCAAAGGTTTTAATGTTCTAGTGATCAAACATTACCAACTTTTCCAGTATTGAAATCAAAGAAATATTTCTCTCATCTTATACTTTAAAAAAACACACAATTTTAAAGAAAATACTTAATTAAAACTTTGTTTTAATTCCATAGTTTCATTATTTTTAAATTTATAACATGTTAACATCAATGAGACATTTTCAAGCATGTGAGAAATTGAAAAAAATAAATAGTTAAATTAAGCAAATTTTCACGAGAAAAAATACAATAATATTAAACAAAAGAATGTTTTGACGATACGAAAGGTTATCAAGATTAAGTAGGATGTTGTTAGTTACGAACCCGAGGGTCTGTAGGGCATATGATTATAACATTACTCAAAATCTAAGTCAATTAGTTTTGTTAATATATTAAAATTCCAAAAACGTTCACTATTCAGATTTATCAATTCTTTCTCTTTCAGTTCCTCAGATCAGAGACCCGAAAAATAGGCAGATGTTTCCAGAATTTCCTAAAATAAAAACTACAGGTCTACAAGACTGTTACTTTGATAAAGCCTTTAAGAGGCTTTTTATCGGAGAGGCGAACTACGACCCTCTGAGGAGCGCTCTAAGAGAAAGGTAAGTATCTAATCTACTCCAATAATGATTTTAGGTACGTCAGAAAAATTATATTGATATCTAGCACAAACACAAACAACTATAAATTACGAAAGCTTCAGTGATGATGATTGCTTTAATTATTAAAATATTACAAATTATGATTTCTCACGATATATTGCTATGTATTGAGGAATTAGCCATTATTTCAACAATATGTCGTTTATTAAGGTGTTTCGTCATCTG
>NW_027107016.1:110865-116837 GCF_000696795.3 Halyomorpha halys
ACTCAATTTATAATCAATTAATTAATTTATTTTTGGATAATTGCCTTCAGCGATTATCCTGGCATCCCAAGTAAACTTGCTACAAGAACATAGCAATATACATACAAATTACCTGCCAAATATTTATAAAATGAACCTTATTTAATTTAAACAAATGAATCTTACCCAAGATCTGCTTTAGAATGGAACAGGCAAAGAAAATAAGGGGTTTGTTTCGACCAACTTCCTATACTCACCTGCAGGCTTGTCGAGGTGACTACTTTGGCTGTTTTACAACAATGGTCAGAGGTAAATATTACAAAAAAATATCTTTGGAATCATTTAATTAGGTCAAATGAAGAGCTTCTTCAAAACAGTTGTTAATATTTCTTCAAGTTTTTTTTCGGAATAAGGAGAAATACGTGTAACCTTTATCCACATTAAGGTTTTTGGATATGAGATCCTTCTTTAACGATTAAGGACAGTTTCATTGGCAGCAATAAAAAAGAAGCTAGTCATGGTGAAATTTTGCAGTCGTTTACGTTCTAGAGGCAGCCCTACGAATAACGATGATTTTTTAATAAAATCAAAACTACCCTGATATCTCTGGTTCTACAAATTAGTGCAGGGCATAGAGTACATTCCTTAATTTCCAATTTAACACCCTAGGGTATATAAATATATTTTTTAGATTTATTTATTCAAAAATAAATTACTTTATTTGATATTTTGACGCATTTGAATTGCTATAATAAGTATATTACTTATGCTTCCTAGTGTTTGAAAAAGAAATAAAGGGAAGAGAGGAACGGGAAATAACATTCAAAAGTTAATTTATAAAACTACTTTTTTATCCTACTAATCCTCTATATAAACATTTCAAAATTGTTGACAAAGAGTGTTGACAAAGTATGAAGTTTCATAATAAACACACACCAAGATATATATAGTTTAATATATTGTATCACATAAAAAAAAAAAAATGTGAGTTCAGTTATTTCTGATATACAATAAAAATATTCAACAACAATAACAGTGCCGAACAGAAATAAACAACCACTAATATAATACAATAAAATAATCTACACTAATACAAAAATAAACAATAGATCCAAAAATATCTTCTATACACAAAAACTGGCACAGCATTTCTTGCGTGACAGTTACACGCAAAAATAACAACAAAAGAAAAACACAGTGTGTTCATGTGTCGTGAGGGGCATTCCAGGGCATCTTGGACCGCCTCTTCTTCGGTTCTGTCATCCTCTTGATTATTACGACATTATGCTCTCGAAGGGTAATTAGCTGGAATGGATTCTCATATCTTAACAATTTCTTTTCCCTATTAGTCCTCATTTTTCGATAAACAACCGTTTATATTTTTAGAGAAGGGGTGTATTGGGGGCAACAGGGAAAACAGCACACGAGATTCCGCTAAGAGACTATAGGATTATCTATGTAAAGGAAAGGCAAGTGCTGCAAGTACCCGCAAGTGCTGCGTCAACATATTAAAGAGGAGATAGGAAAGTTGCTTAACCAAGGAATTGTAGTGGACAACACATCTCCTTATATTAGTCCGTTACGTGCAGACACAAAAAAAAAAAAGCGAGCCGGGTGAAAACGGAGAGAAATGTGGAGTAGTGGTCGACTATCGCATTGTAAACGATATGTTAGACGAAAAGTACCTCATGTCTCTGCTAGAGGATATTTTGGGTCGATTGGAGGTAAAAATGTTTTTAGTAAAAAATCATACTGGATCTGCTACCCAGATTACAATGCATTCGAAAGATCAGCACAATACGGCGTTTACTTACGAGAGAGGCCACTACGTATTTCCGAGGAAAATCGGCGGAGATGGAAGTATTCCAAGAAATGGAAACGACAAACGACGCCTCATATGAAATACAAGGATCGCGGGCGTAATGATGATAGAACATAGTAAATATAATAGCAATGACAGCCACTACTTGGTCGCAGCCGGGAGCTAGGAAGCCAAAATTTGTAGAGGCTTGACAGACGCCCCTGAACCTGAAAAAAACCATCATTTCTAATTAAGCAATGCGGTAGTCTGGGGCAAGATCCAACGATTATGAAGATCAGAACAGATCAGATTGGATCATTCGTTCATTTGCTGTATCTTGATTGTAGAAACTTTTCTAGGTAAGGAACGACACTCGCATACCACCAAGGAAAGACGAACCTCCGCGTATTGAACGAAACCATGTAAGAATTACGGTGTCGATACTTTTGATATGGTATGAAATGCATCACCGAAAAGACTATAAGGGAGCTGTGAAGTGTGTCTCCGCATGATATGACTGGCATCCTCCCAAAGCTAGGCAGGAAGAAACACGCTAAGTAACTTACAAGTAGATACTTTCACTTGGAAGGGATATAAGTGAGTTACAGTCGAGGATCTATTCAGTAAAATAGCCATGGCCTACCTGATGAAAGACAGATTGGAGGAGGTGGTGTAGCAAGTTCATCACTCTTGGTTACGAAGCCCTAATTTACGAAGCCCTTGACAGAGTAATGTCGGGCAGGGGTTGAGGATTTGATAATGTGCATATCAGGGAGGAAATAGAGGTAGTAGAAGTAGTGTGGCTTTAAGAAACCTACCCACCTTTCTTTAGAATCATCAGACCCAAAAAAAAAGTATAATGGAGCATAACCTATTAAGAAATCAAATAATATTTTTCTAATCTATGTATTTATCAAAAACGTTTTTCTACATGTTACTATAACTTATAAGATAATAAATTATTTAATTTAAAATGTTATTAATGTTTATTTACTTATAGGTCTTCCTGTATTTTTTAAGTAATACTAGAATGGTATGATTTTTTTTAAAAAAATATTATTTTCAGCCTTTGATCCTAGGGCGAGATCTATGCCCAAAACCGACGTTAAAGATGCTAACAAAAAAAATCTATTGTTTATTCCATCAAGTCCTGGGAAAAAAGGTGGATATGGATATTTAGACATAACTATCAATCCATACCCAAGATATACGTAAGATGCATAAATATATTGCTTCAGTATTATCATTCTAATGTTTTGGATAGAAATAAAAAACTAAACTTTTACGTTATGCTGCTGTTCATAACATTGTCTTTGAATATTTTCAATATAGGAATATAGGAAATATTTTATGTGCATTTACCTATAAACAATTTAAATGAGATAAAGTCAAATCCATTTAATACATCCGATCGAAAAGCATTAAAAAATAGGATAAGAAATTGTAGGACACCTGGATAGCTATGGGCCCAGAAGATCACCCCTATATCTTGAAGACATCATAATTTAAACACTTTGAAATTGATCAAATAGGTTCAGTAAACTTTTTATGAAATAATCTAATAAATATAAAAACAAAATGTTAAATTTATGGCCCCTATGTTTTTTTTTTAATTTATGAACTTCTAGTTTACTTGAAACTTTTTTGCCAAAAATTTGTATCACTTAGTGGCTCCATTAATGTTGATCCGTCCATATCCAGACAAAAGACTCATTTGAATCCCACATACGAGAAAAGTAAAAACGTAACAGAATATTTAGATGATTATCCCGAGAATAATGCAGGAGCAATAAGCTTCCGATTTGTCATACTCTCCTGAGGTATGACTTCAGCTGCACTTCAGCTTCGGGGAAGTCAAGATAAATTTATTGCCATAAGGAAAATCTTAGAATTTAAAATGTACCCAATCTATAACGTATCAAAATGAACCCAAAACTATAGGAACCATTGCTAAACGTTGTTTTCTTCCTAATTATTGGGATTCATTTTGAAAAATGTATCCCACAAAAAAAAAAAATTGAAATATTGTTCATAATAAATTTTCAAATGCATAATGTAATGTTTCTAAGGCACATTAAATAAGTAACTCACGTTGGAAGTACATGTGTACGTACAGGGGTGCTGACAAGATTATATATTTAATCTAAAAATAGTAAAATTAAGTCCCATCCAAAGAGCTGCCATTGGAACTTTCTGAATTAGCGAGCATTAAACGATGTAACAATGTATGAAGGCTAAAGTAAAATGTTTAGTACTTATTCAACGATTCTCATTTTCTTCCTTAGATCATCTCCTTATGAAATAAAACCAGAAAAAATAAAGATTGACCCTAAAAAGAAGGTTACAAACTGGCTGCCTCCTTCTCCACCTGGTTTCTTTCAGACTTACTATCAATCACAGACCGCCTACGTACGAATGGTTCCTGCGGTCTGGTCGCTGTTCGGCCTCTTCAGACCACCCAATCCGGCCAAGAGTGTAAGAATATAGTCTCTACCTCCACAAAATTTTACTATTGTTTATAAGTTATATTTGATTATTTTCTTTATGAATTTGGACATGTTCACAAATAAATATACACTATACACAAGAAGTCAAAGTATTATGGCAGGCGGAAAGGGGAGGAGGGATTTGGTGTATCAGACGGACAGTGACCAAGGAGTCTTGCATTGGCACTTATTTATATAATTGTTGGAAAGATCAGTTTTAATGGGTATATATCATAAGCAACGATTAAAATATAATTGTTAACGATTACGCTAACAGAAGTTCTCTCCAATGTGAAGGAGGAGAGAAGGAATAAACGTAGATCTTTCTTTATAAAGAAAATAAAAAAATGTGGTCCAGTATCAGGAAACTTTCACTTACCATCATACTTTAAGTTGAAATCTATTCTTAACTCGTTTCATAACATTTTTATATTATTCACAGTGGAAATATTTTGCTCTACTAATTTTCCAAACGAGTATTTCAATTGACATACTCACTTGTTCAAATTTCAGCAGTTTTCAGAAAAGTACATGTAAAATATTTCTAATTGCAAAATTTTTCTGTTTAGGAGTACTTAGAAATAAAGAAATATACTAATTACTAATTAATAATTATATTAATATTACTAATTATTTAATACTTATAGTTTACAAAAAATTAACAATTATTCAATGCTAAATTGTTAAAGAATCAATATTGAAAATACTAAGAATTGTTTTATAGAGTTAGTCATACTCCAACTGAATGGCTCATATAAATGTTACATGGAAAAATTGAATAACATTATTGGACTGACAAGGGAAACTTATTACGTATGCGGTTTCCTGTTTGAATCAATGTGTGTTAAAACAATTCTTTTTATTTCAGTTTTTTTGGTCATTTCCCATTACCTTTTTTCACTTATATTACGTTTAAGTATTATTATATGATTTATTATTATAAATTAATTTTGGCTTTCTATCGCTATATATATTACTGCTACTTTTAATTCCGAAAATGTATTTTTAATCAGGAAAAAACGATTTTTTTGCAATTTCCTTAAGGTAAATATCAAATCCTTTCTTTCATGTTTTATTGTTAGTACAAATGTGAAATGTTTACTAATTTAAAAATAAAGAAAATTAATGGAATTTTAGAGGAAGCTGTTTTGAATATTCGGTATTTTAGTCCTGCCAATAAGGTGATATGTATTAATATTTAAACAATTCTCTATATTATTAAGGTTTTTCAGCATATGTTCCAATACCTAGCCAAGGTGGGATATTTTTCAATCGACCTTTCACAGTGGCCCTGTGTATATATAAACACATCTGTGTTTATTTGCCACAGGGGTCCCATGTCTTAAGCAGGTACTGTAATTAACCCTTCCTATACATGTCAAACTTCCCTACCCCCTCTCGGGCCTGAGAGGGACGAACACCTTGGGGATGTTCTGTCACCTATGGCCAATGAGGAATTAGATTCAAAAAAAGGTAACGCCTCTAAGGGGAGTTGGGAGAAAAAGGGGAGGACAACTTGACCAGGAAGACGAAAGGACATGGAAGAAGAAGACACAGAAGTAAGAAGTCCGAAGAGTGGGCCAGATGCATTTTGACCAGACGAAGTCCTAAGAACGGCTATGACACCTGGACGCCATCAATTATGAACAGGATGACACTCACGTTACGACACAGCATGGCATAAATCAGCCGACTCAGTACTTGTT
>NW_027107016.1:117152-132671 GCF_000696795.3 Halyomorpha halys
TATATATTAGGTAATAATGTAATAATCATATTTTATGGCAAACATTTATCTGAATCATTTCAATCATATTAAAATTTAAATCGTATCAATGTAAATAAATACTTTGTTTCTTGATATAGTTTATATACTATTATATTACCCAATAACACCCTTTATTATATTATATAATTAATGGTAACAATATTTTTTAAAATACAAAGGTATTTAATTGTTAACTGGTAAACACACAACACGCCTTTGGAAAAGAATCCAATTACAATAATATTTTTGCAGGACTCAATATAAATTAAGTAATTAACATATTTTTGGATAATTGCCTTCAACGATTATCCTGGCATCCCGACTAAATCTCAAGACTGTCATAGTAAAGGATACCATCTAGCTGATTCAGAAGCCTCTTTTAGCTGTGAATTTGTTTACCAAATGTAATTTTTAGCTGTTTTTAAAAAAATAAAATGTGATAACCATCCATATAAAGTGGTAGTTAATTTTGTTTAGACGATTTCGTCGAAAAAGTTGTGATATCATCCCGCCTAAAATATGTTGTTTGAGTATCGTTTGAATCGAATTGCTGAAGTAGGGTTTTGACACACACACACACAAGCACAAATAAACAGATACTTTTTTGCGAAATTTAGTCATTTGGGCTCAGAAAGCTTCATAAATCGTGTATATACTTCAATAACTCAAATTTTAAAAGAATGAACTCAATATATTTCATATCAGGTAAAAAAGGTGAAAATAATATATAAGTCCGCAATATATCTTAACATCCCATTATGATATAAATAAAATAAAAGAATACTTACAAAAATTTGATATAAAAAAAATGGGTAAAGTAGGCGTTATTGGAGGGCATTTTAATAAAACAAAAATATACATGAAGAGATGTGGGTGTAGTCAGTGAAGTAAAATCTTCTTTGTGTTCTTTACTGACCTCAACCTCAAACATCTCCTTATATAAAGTCAACGTTCAACTGTTAAAGCATTATAGCAAATAAAATTATAACAAATAACAATGCTTAGTTTTGAAATTTTATTATGTAATTGTGGAGTTTCAGTAAATTAACATTTTAATATACATGATATTCAATTTGTCTTCGGACATTGAATATAAATAGAGTTAAATAAAATTGAACATTACATATATAATATTATACTAACCTATATTCTATAACAACTTTTGAACCAGTCGATCCTGTCCAATACCTTAATTTGTGATAGATTAAGAGAAAAACATATAATTTTGCATTACATAAATTTTCAACCGAACTGGCGAAATACTAACCAATTTTAGTCAACATGACATAAAAAAGCTACATTTGGGATGTTTTAAATAGTCTTTAATGCTATATTATGATTTTTGGATCCATTAAATAATTATTGAGAAAATAATCATCTTGCCATCTTGATGTGTGTAGATTCTCAGAGGATCATAAGCAAACATCAAACACTTATTTAACTTATCTTTTACCAATAGGCATACTTTCTCTACCTTTCGTGTAAGTTTTAGTTAAATAACTTATCCAAGCAAAAACCCCAATGCACATTAATATGAGTTCAGTGGAAACGGATGTAATGCTTCCCCCGTTATAAACTGTGGATATTGATTTCATTATATGATTTCAGCTCGGAGGATGCATGGACGGTTGTTTCGACAAGTGGCCAAGCCATTCACCGGATCATTACATAGATCCTTGGAAGGTGCAGCAAGGAGAGAAGCCTAAAGCTGAACTGAAACCCAAGAAAGCAGAGGAAAGGCCGCAAGTATGGTTTCCGAATGGTACGGGAAAGACCAACTTTTCACCATCTGTTCTACAGACCAACGTACACATATGCACTAACGCTAAGAATTGGAGAAACATAAAGCCGGTTACCTATACAAGAGAATTCATATAAGATATTCCTATTGATTCGTTTATTATTGTCAAATTATATTATAAATATTTCGCACTTTTCTTTCTTATATAAGAATCCAATAAGAAACGGATTTTTATAATTACAATTATTTACACAACGTTAGAAATATTATGACTTTTACGCAATTCGTTAGACTGATTATTATTAAAACCTATACTTTTTATTAAGGAACTTCTTTTGTTCATGTTTAATAAACCAGCCCATAATTTACTTAAGGAAAATAAAAAGCCCTTATGAAGGGCATCTGATAAATCTTGATCTGGAGATTTCGTATTGTTTCTATATTTATAAAAAAAAATATCACTTTTACTCTAATCCTCAAATTTATACCAAGTCGGACGAACCGTTCTCGAAATATAGATGTATTAACAAAAATATAATCGTTAATGCTTCAGCAAAAATAGCAAGTAGAATTGATACGGAGATGTCTAGATACCAACTTGTAAAATCCCTAAAAATCGGACTACTGGTTGAAGCTGAAATGTCCGAACAACATTTTACTACAGATGTAAAAGTCATCTTCAAAATGTCAATTCTAAGGACAAATATATTTTTCTCTGCTTACAGGAATATAGCTTATGTATAAATTTAGAAGAATCAAATTAAAATAATTGCAACTGAATAAAGCTACAAAACAAAAGTTACATTTGATGATGATGAAAGGTTGAATATATAAAAAAGTTACATAGCGAATAGATTTTAAAAATGAGTTATGTTCAAATACAGTTATGTTTAAAAAGTTTAAAAAAAAAAAGTGAATTTTACATATTTTTTGAACAACTTATATCAAAATTATTTATTTTTATTCGACTTATGTAATACTATAGATATAAAAACACATAAAAGTATTTTCCAATCATACCTCATTATAAAAGTTGATTCAATAGTAGATCTGTGTCCGTATGCATTAAGGCCCTCTTGAACATTAGGATCAATGGGTTGTATAATAAAGAAGTAATTGTTGTTTTTGTGCTATTGTAGTTTTTATAAAAAAACTACGGGTTTTATAATAAATAACCGAAACTCCTGTGCATCTCAAGTTTTAATTCTTTATTAAGCTTAGGACTGGCACCAAAATTATTTCTTTTCAGCTTACATTCATCGCTTAATTCAGAGCTTTTTATTTTTTTTTTTAAGTTTTATTTTATCTTTTAAAACTAAACCCCCAATTCATCAAAATTCTGATAAAACTTCGTCAAATAAAAATCTTGTGATTTGAAACAATTGTTGGGAGTTTTTACCAGAACTTGTTTCAATTTAAAACTAATCTAGAATACTTCTATCTATTATTTATTTATTTTGTTTTATGTTATTGGATGAAATCGTCCGAAATAAATGAAGTAAGTAGGATAACAGGTAGATTAATTCTATAAGAACCTAATGTCCATCATGAATTAGACAAGCTGCTTCGAAGAAAACGTAAGGTAAATATTAATTTTATTCTTACAAAAAGTTTAGATGGCTATTTCGTCCATTTCGTATTCAATGTTTCATAATTTTAAATATTTCATTGAACTCAAATTGGTGGCTATTGTAATTGTTCATATTTTATTTGTCGGCTAAACCTCTCAGTAAAACTCAGCCTTTAATTTCCAAAATTAATACTGAAAATAATATTTTAAAAATTAGGCCCTATTTTTTTAAATTAGGAACTATCTTAGAATGCAACTAGAATAGAACTTAGCATTCCAAAATGAAGTAACTCTTATTCAATTTGAAGTTGAGTAGGAAGTGAGTGAATGGAAGAAGTTCATCTTGGAAGTGTAGAACTCCTTAGACTACGCTCCTCCAATTAGGAAGACTTTTATTTAACTCATTCCTGTTCTCAATTAACTTGGAACCTTTAGAGTCAACTTGGTAGTTAACTGACAAGCCACTTATGTTCTCTTTGCGCAGGTCAATCTACTTGGCTTAATGTCAACTAACCAACAATGAAAATATTTTGTATCATTAAGTTAACTATACTTTGGGTTGTTCCGCCGTTAGGCTGGCAGAGTTACATCCTCAGTAATCCAAAATATAGTTAACTTAATAATACAAAATATTTTCATTGTTGGTTAGTTGACATTCAGCCAAGTATATTTTCCAATATATATAAATTTTTTTAACTAAAAACTTTTTATACGTTTTCGCTAAATGCGTTATTCATAATTAAACTAAATTTTTTACAACCTATTTTTATTATTCCACCATATACGTAAAAAAACACTATATGGTGATCACTAAGCTTTTTTGTGAGCGAAATAAATGTCCACCAAAGTTTATATAGTTTGTAGCAAAATAGTCCGATAAATAAAGGTATCAAAATAGTAAAATAAAACTATTTATTGTTAACGAATGAGTCAACCCATTTTGCAGGGCTTCGTCAGGGCTAAATGAAAAACAAGATACAAACATTATAAGAATTGACAAAACATTAAAATAAATGTTCAGATTAAATACGAAAATAAAATAAATAATTTTTTGTTTTGTTTTTAAAATATTAAAAAAAAAAATTTAATAATCCTTTAACTGGAAGAGTCTTATGGAATTAAAATGGATTTAGTGAATGACACAATTTCTTCCTTATTAAAATACAATAGTTTATTTCATATCATCAGCAACGTTTCGGGAGATTTCCCCCATCTTCAGGCTGCTAAAAAACAAATTCAACAAAACCATAAGCATGCGCTTACAACAACACTAATATATCATATACACTCAAAGAACTGTTTATAAATTATTTACTTGATAACAAAAACCTATATATGACATATAATTTTCTCCTATTTGTCATACTTGCTAATATATTATAATATTAATGTCATTTATTGAGTAAAACTTGCTAATGCTTATACATTATAGGAGAATAATTACCTTTCTGAAGGTTATCTTCCATTATGATAACAACCATATAGACTATAAAATAATTTTCTCCTACCTAAAAAAAAATTATAAAAATAATTTAAGGAAGAATTCATACAGGAGGACTAGAAACTAGTTACTAATTGATAAAGCCAGTATTGAAAGATGTATAAGTACAGAATTAGTGTAATAAATTGTAGAAAAATATTCGTTAGAACTAGTTATATGGTAAAGAGGTAGATGTAAAAAGGTAAACAAAAAAGTGAAATAAATATGTTAAAGGTGAGGTATTGTTGAAAATAAAATAAAATATTAGGAAAATTAATAAAAATAACAAATAAATATAGATGGGAGTACCTGTCAAATTGAAACAGAGATTTCAACTGCCTAGTTGGACATCCGTTCTTAAGTATAAAAGTTCCCTACTTCTTCATTAACCCTCAAAAAAGGATAAGATTTTTTATAATATATAGATAAGTAAAATGACAGAATCATCAAATCTCTTGTCTAATATTACAATAAACAAATAGATGAGATAAGATAGAAGTACATGTACAAGATATTACATACAGTATATAGAGATAGAGACAAAAAAGTTTATATAAATATATTGATTAAAAAATAAAAATAAATTTATTAGATAACAATAGAAATCCTGAAAAATAGGAAGAATAGTGGTATAATAAACTAAGAGAAATTAGAACAATATGGATAAAAATAGTAAGTAGTAACGGTGACAAGTAATGTTAATAATGAGTAGTCGACAATCTTTTAGGTCTGGTGTGGACATTAAGCTGGTGTATAAATCGTACATTGAAGATGAGTCGTGACAAGAAATATAACAACGTGACAAAGCGAAAACTAAAAATACAATATTTGTTAGTGTTATAAGGTGAAAATATTATAAATTTTACTGTAAAATTGCAGTATTAAACTGTAGCACCACAACGATCTTCTCCTCGTACAAGTCATTCATGGTCAACTATCTCTCATAATTAAAAATATAAAACGTTTTGGATGAGTTAGAACTAATGATATGATGGTGAATTGCTTCAAGGGTTCATGTGTATAAATAAATCTTGAAATTTTCTGTATATAAATTTTTGTGAACGAATATAGGGCGACATATCTTATGAATAACAATCATGTCAGATCAAAAACAAATTTTAAAGTATTAAAAACATATTTAACATTCTTAATTCTTAACATATAAAATTAAAATATAGAAAAAATGACTATGAATAGAATTTCAACATTAAGGATTTTGTTATGTTACTTCATTCAAAAATATACAATTCTAGATTTGTAATAAATCCGCTTGTTTAAATCAAAACACACTTTGTCAACTTTGAAAACATGGCTTGTAAGAAAGGAGAGCGGTAAGTTAGTTAGAGGGAGTAAGTTACAATATTGAGAACTCGTTTTAAGTCGTTAGTCAATCAGGCTAAAGGAGTAAATGCATGGGCTAATGGATAAGTTTCAGGTTGGTTACTGTATAATGCATCTCACTGTTTAATCAATCATTCTCCCGTTTCACCGCTAACTGGTTCGTTAATACTTAAACAACTTTTCCTGGACTCTCCGATTTCCGAATTCAGCAACGCAAGCAACTACAAAATGCCCTTTGTGTAACCCACTTCGTGTGCCTTGATACCCTAAATATAGTTTATAACAGTACTCAAATAATTATTGAAAGATAATAATGACTTTATCAGCCTATCCCAGTAAAGTGGGTAGGAATATTAGATGCAGAAAAAAGTAGTGGCCTCTACTGATGGC
Organism: Halyomorpha halys; assembly: GCF_000696795.3. Taxonomy (NCBI): domain Eukaryota; kingdom Metazoa; phylum Arthropoda; class Insecta; order Hemiptera; family Pentatomidae; genus Halyomorpha; species Halyomorpha halys. The sequence goes on from NW_027107016.1 coordinate 123,696, forward strand.
CATACCTTCACTTTAGACAATGGAAAAGTTATAAACTACTGTGGGTTTAGGAAAATAAGTAAAATAGTGGTTAAAAATAATCACATAATGGTTTATTATTAGAGCTAATTATTTGTTATGTTAGTAAATTACAAATAATAAAAAAATAGAATGTTTTGGATTCTATATATTATGAAAAATAAATCTCCAAAGTGTTCATTTTTTTTCTCTTAGCCAATTCCAAAGGTTCATAACGGACAACAGTTCAACACAGGCATATATACTTACTTACAGCAACGCGAAAACACCGATTCGAGACCTCCTGTATTATCTGTTTAGATCTTGATTTACTCACTGCTCTTCAGTTCTAAGGTGATGTCTTGCATCTCTCGCCACACCATCCTCTTACTGAAGCTTAGTTTCGCCTTTATGAAACTCTTTCCAAATAGGCGTCCAATCATCCCTTTCAGATTCACCTATTCTCATTTCATGCTCAGCCCACCTGAACCAATCTGAACGTATAATCATGGCTATGTCCACCTAATCCATGAGAGAATTCAATTCATTATTGGTCCATTTTCTCCACTCTTCCTTAACGCTGATTGGACCAAAGATACTTCCGAGGATATTTCACACATGGATTAACCAATTTTGATCGTTTTTCTAAGATAAGGTTTATGTTTCAGAGTCTTAAATTAGAACTGGATAGAATAATGGTTTAGGTAGGAGTGTGATACTTCTGGCAAGTACTTTGCTTCTGAAATCCCTTCATGACTTTGAGGCATTTTTGAAGCGAAGTCTATAAAAACAGTATTTTTCTGTGGAGTATTTTTTGTAACAGTATTTTTAAGTTGGAAGCAGTATTTTTTTTTTTTTGTTTCTGTTATGTCTGCGTCTACATTCACTTGATATCCCAATACTTGACCTGTATATACTAAAAATATTAAATATAAGAACATTGAAACTTATTTATGAAAAGTTTTTCATAAGTAATATATTAATAACATAGTAATATAACTATAACACAAAAAAGAAATCATTATGGTAAAACTTACATATGACAGGATAGTTGAATTCTATTTTAATTCCTTGTATAATATAAAATAAAGTCTTAAATTGGATGATCTGAGATTCACTAGTTCCCCCATATGCTTTATACAATTCATTATATTTATCGGCAATCATAAATCCATAATTTCTTTCTTAGAGCACGAATTATCAAAAATTAATGAATATAAGAGATATTTAATTTTATTAAAAAAAAAAAAAAATGCATTGGTATTGTATTATTATTTGCAATGATACGATTTTTTCTTTTTTTTGTTGTACTGAATACAATTTATTAGTCGGGATTAGCCTTCCTGTTTGAATTGACGGTCCAAATGTTTTTTATTATTATTATTACACTGAGGTTCGGGAATCCCTTCCTCACCTCGACCCGTTGGATCTTTTGTGAGTTACCCCTCTTTCCACTAGATATCTCATATGAATCCTATGCTTCTTACGAAGCGCATTAATTCTTTTGGGTTTGTCCTAGAAACGTCCTCAGGTTCCATTCTATCCTGTTCCAAATACCGCTTCTTCGGAACGCAAGGGCTTCACATTTACACAGAATATGCTGTTTCTGTTCTTTGTTTTCTATACACAAACGACAGGTGAAATCCTCCACCACCTTCATCTTCTTAAGATGATATTTTAAGGGGCAGTGGCCCGTGAGGAGTCCTGTCATCTTCCTCAATTCATTTCTGGTAAAGTTAAGGCAGAATTTTGCCTTTTGAGCTTGGACTGCTTCATTCCTGGTTTGAATGTCCAGTATGATTCTTTCTCTTTTTATTTCCAGGAGTCAACCAGCTTCCTGATCGAACTTCCAGATATGTTGCAATATGACTCAGAGCCAATTAGCATCATTTCTGATCCTTTCCTTGCTAGGGTGTCTCCCATCTCGTTTCCTTCTAACTCCTCATGTACTAATTACTTGTTCCTCTGTTTCCGCTAGGAGAGTTAAATCATCTGTAAAGGCAAGACAGCTCACTTTTAAGTGTTTTTTCTTGGTTCCTACTACGGCCCCTGCGTTATTTATTTTCCAGAACTCTCTCATGATTTTATCGAGTATAATGTTAAATAGTATTGGTGACAGGCCGTCTCCCTGTCTTAGTCCTTTTTTTACCTGGAAAGATTTGCTGATTAGTCCCTGGAACTTTACTTTGTATTTTATATTAAATAGTGTTAATTTTATCGGGTTTATATTTTTTTGGTATACTCCATATTCCCTTATTAGTATTCTCAGTAAAGCTCCACTGTCATAGGCTTTCTTGAAGTCGACGAAGGAGATGTAGAGATTTTTGGGTCACACCATATAATATTTTATCAGTAATTTAAAGCTTACAATCTGTTCCTGGCAAAATCTTCCCTTCCTGGTAGAAAGCCTCTCTGGTATTCCCCAATTTCCAGGTCTATTTGCGGTACTAGTCGGTTTTGAAGGGCTTTTAAGAAAATTTTGGTAACAGTGAGATTCCTCTGTAATAGTTTACTTCTGTTTTTAGCTCCTTTTTATGTAGAGGGTGTATTAGTGTGGTTTGCCAGTCTTTTGGCTTTCCTCTTTTATCCAGACACATCTCTGGCAGGACGCTGTCTTCACAAGAGGCTTTGTTGTTTTTAAGTGCTGCTATTATTTCGTCTATCTCCACCTGGTGGATCACGTCTTATTCCATGTTTTGCAGTGTGTTTTCCTTTATTCCAATACTAGTCCTGGGGGAGTATATCCTCCAACCTTGTCCCTAAAGACCTTATAGAAGAGTCTGGTGTTATTTTTCCTGAAGTTTTCTTCCATTTCTCCCAATTTGTTGTAATGAAATTTTCTTCTCGCCTCCCTCAGGATTTTTATTTTTATTAATTATTGCATTTATTATATAAATGTTTTTTTCTTTTTGTTTATAATTGGATTGTTTATAATATTTTCTATCGCCGCCATTTTTACTATCAGTTTGGAAGACAGTTGGGTATATTCCCATTGCTAGGGTTCTTTTACATTTTGGTCCTACAACCCCAGCCCCTGCTTTTCCTTCCTTAACTGATCCATCAGTATACCAGACCAAAGAGCCCTTCTCAAATTTAGGGCCTCCTTTCCTCCATATCTCTTTGTCTGGAATACATACTTAAAAGTTTTTTTTTTCAAAATCAAGTTTTAGGGTAAATGGTCGCTTAGTAAACTCATCCATCCTCTACTCTTAAATGTTGTTTGTAAAGTATCCTAATATTCCAAAATAAAATTAGGGGGTCCTCTCTCTTGTTTTAATTAGGTTTTCTTTTATTAAATATTAGTGTAATAAGCATTATTGAGGGCATTTCATCTTTTCATTGTGAGCATTTTCATTTTATTGTGTTCCATCCCTACTGAGTATTATAATTGAGGTCTCAGTATTTCTGTACAGACCTTATTACAGTATTTTAGATGGCTAAGACAGTTTGAATATAAAAGGTCGTTTCGTTGTTTTCGTTTCATTATGGTTTATTTGTAAAGAATATTCAAAACCGTTAACCTGTATTTAATATTCTTGAAATGTTTCATTTTCTGATTGGAGGATTCTTATTTTTATTATCTAATATGGAATGCTAGAAAAATATTTTCTCAGAATTATGAGATCTATGGTAAGCGTTATATGAAGAACAATTTATTTTTAATAAAACCAAATTCAGATCTCTAGAACGATAAAAATATGAAATATCAGATATAAAACAAATATCAGATATAGAGAAATTTATAACCAATTGTAATATTACAGTTAAAGATATGTATATATTTTTAATATCAACCATTCTTATAACCACTGCTAAGTTTTAAAATTTTAGATCGGGATTGAATCTTAAATCCCATCTTACAAAATAATTTTATGTTTTTTCTAGTAATATTGAAAAATCTTCTTCAAGTCGATTTATTCATTTATGTTTTTTATTATGTTTAATTGTATACTGTTATATAAAACTGATCAGAGATAATTATATGTTGTTTAAGGAAATTTCTTTTATTTAGAAAGCCTAAGGTATGAAAACCAGTAATAAAACAACATAACTTACAATATTACCTATGAAGTATATTGTTTTTGTACATCGCATGTTTATATTTTTTTCTTGTATAGAGAAAAATTCTTCCCTTGATCGTTGTTAGAATCAAGAAGAATAATCTTCAAGTGACGTAAAATTAAATTTAACTGAATCTTCACAATCGCAAACCTGAGATGTACGTCCTAATCTTATGCCTTCATCTCTAGCTAACCCAATTAGATAGTACTTTAGATTAGATTTGCATAGGAGCTTGTCAGCTTGATCTACCTTTCAAAGTGAATGCTTACTAATGTTTGGCTCTATCGATCCTTCGTTCGGCTCATCTTCACAAATGTTGATTAATCACGTTGTTACAGCAAAATACTAAATAAAATTATTTATATAAGAAAAAATAACACACCAATGGCAATAATCTAAACAAATAGCCCTGACAGTCCTTATATCTGATTAAACTTTGGAATCTACGTAAACACAACGATCAGGTGCATTCCAACCTGAACGAAACTCGAGACCCTTTTGATTTATTTATTTTTATTGTTTCATTATACATAAATGCAAGAAGCATTGTGTATGACATGTACGTATGAGACTTGATGTGAATGATGTACTTGCAAACAATCGTAACGCTCCTGCGTTTTTGTCTGCTTTTCTAGTATTGGAAATTTAGCTGTATAAACAATTTCCAATAACACTAACTTTAATGATCTAATGACCTAAAAAATGAAACGTTAGAGATTTTAAAATAAAAGAATGAGAGTAAACTGGATCATTAAATTCGGTGTTATTATTGTTATATAAATCACTCTCAAACAATCAATTAATAAATATATTAAATTAGCAAACAATTCCCACTATTCCAAATTGTTTGCAAGATGGCAATAAACTTTCACTGGCCAATTATATATCATATTATGTTGGTTTTTAGGCAGAATATAAATTTCAGATTTTCTTCTTAAACAAATCATACCATTAATACTTAGGCGAAAAATCTATTAGTATAGCTGTGTAACTAGCTTAAGTTGTTTTAATGCAACACTCCTCATATTATCAACTTGCACATGATGCGATATTAAGCCAAAAAATAATCAAGAACACCTAAGATAAAATGAAATATATTTTTTTATTGTTTTAGGTTCAAATTGTCAACGAGCTACCGAGGTAGGAACAAATGGACAGACTTAACACATTTAATAAAATAATTGTTCATTATTTTTAACTAAAATTGTTACAAAACATTCTCGGATCCTCAAGAAATAATTCAAGGCATAAAATTTGATAATGGGTATGAGAGGTTCTATCATAATAACGTTATGTGTACAAACGAGCAGATTATAGGAGTTGCCCACACACATTCCTTGTGACTATTGATCGAATAGCTATGTCAATTATATAAATTTAAAAAGAAGGTCAGGGTTGCGGTAAAAAAAAAGACCAAATAATTTAAAACTATTTTAATGTCCGACGTTTCGCCCCACTTTGCAGGGCTTCATCAGGGCTAAAAAGATAAAAAAAACTGAGAATATTACAGCAATAAGATACAATAAGGCAATTTAAGCTAGGATAAATTTTATGTAAAAATAAAATGATAAGAAATTACATATAAATAAAAGGAAGGAAGACATAATATTGCTACTCTAGTTGAATAGTAGTATATGTGACAAAAAAAAAGTTTTTATTTCGTTTAGAGTTGGACTTATTCTAGAAAAAGTATTATTACCGTTGTCTGATTATAGCTGACTGTTACTATCCAAAGATAAGAAGTATCGTTTACCGTTCCTGAAGCTATCAGAGATGTTGGAAATTGAATCTAGCCTAAAAACATAAAATACAAAAAACATTTTCAGATGGATGTGCGACTACTCAAGCTATGCAGCGATATTTTGAGTTTATTTCATTAGGCTTGTAATGTATTCAAATTGCAAGGTTAATTAATAGTGTTTTAATTCACATATCCACAACAAGAAACATGTGTTTTTAATCTTTATTGAAATACAGATTTACTTAAACTAATTGTAAAATTAAAAGAACAATCTTAACTAACAAAGGTCCTATCCTAACTTGTTCTAATTATATCTATGTACTTATTACTAACTTATAATCTAACCTACAATAAAATACATACAATTGTTATCAATGTCCAAAGGTGAACAATAACGCGTACGTACTTGCACTCAGCTGGTCGTGGCAGAGAGAGAGAAAGATCACTTCTCAATATACAGTTTTTAAACTTAACTTAGCTCACAGAGAAACCAAAAAATACACTAGACTTTACATCAATGTACATTCATCAAAAAACAACCAACGACAGAACATATGATTTTCCTCTCCCTCTCTGCCCGATACCTCCCGCGCATGTGCTGCCATCACCAATTCTCTCTCGTCTATTACAGGCTCTAACCTTTTTCCATTTTTTATTCTTTTAGTCATTATTTTTATTGAAATATATGATGAGAAACCGGGAATCGACAGCTGACCCCGAACAATGTCTCACATTTACTAGTATATTTTTCGAATTATATAATAGTTTTTTTTTTGTTTTTATAGATTTATTTATTGATAGATATTACAATCTGCCACACAGGTAATAGTATCAGTATAAAATAAACTTCAATAAACAATGATAAAAACAAGAAATAAGTAACAATGGCAAGAGTAAAAATTTTTTAAAATACGTAAAATATACAGTTAAAAAATTACAGGATACGTACGTAAAACAAAACACAATACGGAGGAAAAAAAGTAAAGACGTTTATATAGTCTTGAAAGAATAAATATAAATAAATGAGCAAAGAACAATGATAATAAATGGGCAAAGAACAAATCAGGACCACCTACCTGTTCAAAGCGAAAAGTTAAACAGAAAGCGACAATAAAGCGGAAGCGTGATGGAGTGGGGAGGAGGTGGCTACCCGTTTAGGGCTATATTTCTATTTCAAATACGTCGCGTATATAGGAAGTAGTCATAAAGATATGACGAAAATTGAAAAATGATAAAAGAAAGATACAGAAATATGATAATAATAATAACTATAATAATTTTCTAATTTAGGAATGACTAAGTAAAATTAGAATGATACATATCGTTACAAATAATACGTCAATTATAATTATAATAGTCAATTATAATTCATAAAATTATGCATGATATAAAACTGTTATGAAAATATTTAATGTTATTTAGTTTTACATTACAAATTCGTGTAATGTGATCCAAATGAATTTCTTTAATTAACTTAATTAATATTTATTTAGATATTTTATTTTTATAATCGAATCATAATTTTTTTTAAGAAAAAAATATTTTTTGAACTAAGTTTTTTTGACATCCTTCCAGGTTACTCTAGCCACCTTCTATTTCTCTCATTCTCCGCCCTTATACTTTTCTTGGGAATATTCCTTCTATGATTTTGAAATACTCATTATAGTCAACATTATATTTTCTGAATTGTTTTTTCTATTCTGATTTTTGTCTTCATGATATCCCTGCCGATCGCTATTAGTAACCCACTTCCGAGGCCAAGGGTTAGTAACTTATCCTATTTTGGTTCATATATCAGTTTGGTTCATATATTCATACATATTACTTAATACTATACTTTTATAAATATGCAGTAAGGAGTTATATTGTTATTTTGTTTTTGGGAATTGAATCAATGTCTTCTCAAACCGTTGTGTGGGATAACGGCAAAGACACCGGTGGCTGATACAATTTAAATATTACTTAGCTAAAAGAGAGAGATTGTAGCCATCAACATTATTTAGAATAAAAAGCTGTACTTTTCCTCTGACCCATACTCCGAGATATGCATCTAGTATTTTCACATGAGTGCCTCCTTTCATATATTTCCATTTTTCCATTTGTCGGATCATACGAGTTTGTAATTCTTTATACGTTTCTTATTACCATATATAACAATAATAATATTCTTTATGTTTTCTGGGACTAGTCCCTTTAGAATAATATCATAGGCATCAACAAGAGGCATTACTGTCTTAGTGTATGTTATGAAGTTTAAAAAAATTATAAAACTTCGATCATCGTAAAATATAACTAAAATAATAAATTGGAGAAGAGAAAAAGAAAAAAGTTAACAGAATATGTAAAATCGAAAACAAGACGATATATTCTCTTATATTATTGGTTGACTAATCTCTAATATTATAAATGAAAAAAAAAATCAAACACAGATGAACTAAAAATAATTAACAATTACTGTTTATGTTCATATTTATAAGAATAAAAGAAAATCAAAAACCTGAAAGGTAAAAAAAATAATAAAGCAAAAAAACATAAACAAATAAATACTCTAGTAAATCATAAATCTTGAGGTATTTTTTAATAACAATAAAACATATAATTAGATTTGTGATTATTTTTGCGTTTACTTAATATTCATTTTTTTTTCAGTTTAGTCACTATGCCGTTTGGTTCTTTTCTGCAGAATGTGGTGCAAATTTGGATTCCTACTTTATTTCTCAATTAAAAAAAAATACTTTATTTTTATTAACAAAAATAAATAATAATAAATGAAAGTGATAGTATCGAATTGCGAAGAATCTTAGGGTAATGGCTTTATTCTCATGTTGAATGAAGTCATATTTAATTTGGTCCAACATTTAATTAACATTGTAATATCGAGAAATTGTACTTGTTCCAGAAAAAGGAGAGTTAATTAGCTCTGAATAAAGTCATTAACAGTTGGTTAATGTAAATAATAATTTTATTAGATTAATGTGTGCTAAATTGAATATTAGCGGAGTGGGCAGTTGATTTTCGCGATGAGTGGCCTTACTAATGATCCCATTTGAGCTTTACTTGATTAAATACAACGGGACCCCTTTATTCCTAAAGGTAATTCACAATATCGGGAACGTTGAACCACCATTCGTTACCTTCTTACTCTTTGATCTTTTACATTTTTTACAATCACTTTT
>NW_027107016.1:132741-148621 GCF_000696795.3 Halyomorpha halys
ATTGTTTAATATTTCATATCCTCTAAAGGATATAATAAATCTGTATCAAATTTAAGAAATAGTTTTTAATTAAATTGGTTGTTGAATTTGTTAGATTTATGAGCTCTCTATTTCGTTATTTTTTTCTCCAAACTTTTGATGATTAGAAATCCCTATACAGGCTGCCTATATAAATACCATGTTCCACTTTTGTGAGGCTCGAAAATCCATTTCAGTTGAATAATGTAAAAATTTCTATATCTGTTTCATAGAATAAGTAAAAAACTAAAAATAAGAAAAATTTGAAATAATATTCTCTGTAAATATCAAATTGTAAGGATACCAACGTCGATTTTATACTGATTTTAACGAATGGATATAAAGTAATCTGTTTTTTTAAACGATATTATCTATGTAAGAGCCGAAGTATTGCAAGGTTCAAAAATTCATTTCAGACAAATAATGTAAAATTAACTATAATTATATCATATAAAAGTCAAAAACTAAAAATAAGTAAAATTTTAAGGATACCAATGTCGATTTTATACTGATTTTAATGAATAGATATTAAGTAATCTGTTTTTTTAATGATATTATATATCTAAGCTGAATTATTGGATTTTGTGTTGTTCTGTCCTTCATCAAGTTCATATTTCTGAAAAATAATTTCAAAATCTTTCTAATGATGTAATATATTGACTTAGGGTGGAACAATGGATATCATAATGAAGACAAGGATAAGAGACTTTGCCTCAGCATTAATAACATCCTGCCATGTAATGAATGAAGCTACAATGTAACTCAACGAATACCTCAAGGTTTTGTGGAAGGTGATTATTGATTTAGTTTTTTTGTTTTGTTTTTTTTAATCTGGAAAAAGCTCTTGACAATTTTCATTATGATGACTACAACTGATACCCTATATATGAAATCTCTTTAGGTCGTAAATCATTTATAAGTAATTTATTAATGATTGAATGTTTAAGTCTCATAATTATTTTCGTAAAACTTTATAGTTTCGTATGTTGGTCATTCTCTACACGTGCTTCATTTACTACCAATAAAAAAAAGAATTCAATGTTTTTTTTTATTGCACTTTGTTTCTTTCGAGACCTATTTTTATAGAAAGTCATGAAAATTACGTGCATCTATTTAAAACAAATAGTGAATCCATTGTTTTAGGGTTGCATTCAGGGTTATGGTGAATTGTCTTAATATCTCAAAAATTGCCAAACTGTATAATAAAAAAATAACTTTTTAAAAAGCCAACTGACTTCCTAACTAGAACAATAAAATTTTGAGTTAAACTGAAATTTATTTATTAGTTAGTTAGACGACTAATTAGCCACAATAGATTTAAAAATTTAGATCATTGGCATGTTGCAAGACGATGGCTTAACAACAGCCTAACAATCCTTAACAATGTTTCTCTTACTTAATTATCGCAATACAAATATAAAATACATATTTTTCCTTTAAAATAAACAAAAATTAGAACGAAAATAATACAAATAAAAAGAAATGTAATCGAATTAAATACTAATACTAAGTAAGTACTATTTACAAAACAACAACATAATTATTCAACATGGCGTAAACAGTACTATTTACAACAAATTTAAGTACTATACTTAAATTGATTTGCATCAATACATAAATTGGTTTTTTTTTGTTCTTTTCTTGTTTCTATGCATACCCCAAACTATCTACACTTTATTCCAGAAAAAAAGATCACAAAAAAGGTGAATATAATTAATTACACTTTATAGTTACCTAAAATATAATAATAAATAATGAGAATAAAATGATTTTCGTAGAACTGCCTATCATTACAACTTTGTTGTATACTTCACGACCCTGGATAAACCTTCAAACTCCTGTGTTTTGAAGTGCAGATTTGTTAGGATTTTCAACTAAACGGCTTATGGTTTGCAATATGATGGGTTAAGGATTTCTGGCTTTAAAATAATGATTAAAACTACTAATGAAGCGCCCATTCCAAGACATTCCAGAGTTGTGAGAAAATCGAACTTCGTTAGAAAATTTCTCGAAAGAGGAATTTTTATTACCTGTTACTGTAATAAAACTATTCCAAATGAGAGTTTGTAGTACTATCCTCCACCTAAATTAAAACTTTTTTATATCCATATATAAATAGTAAAGACCTACAATCAGCCAGGGACACAAATCGTACATTGAAGAGAGAATGACCCACGTACTATGACAAAATAATCAACTAAAAAACATATCTTGCGCTATCATTATACTAGTGTAAGACTATATCAGTTTGTCACTTAAAAAACCACAACAAATTTCATTGATAAAAAATGTGGATAACAAGGAACAGTGGCAAACGTAAAAGTCGTTTGCTCGTTGAATTGTTACATCGTTTGTATAATGTAAATCCCCATATTTATAATTTGATATCGATACCTCTGAATTTTATCTCATTTTACGTATTTAAAAGAAAGGAAATTTCAAAGAAATGCTTAGTCGATTTGAACTGAATTCATTACGTGAACTGGACTGAATTCGCAGACACTTTCTTTTAATTCGTAGAAAGAATTCGAGTTTGAAGATACATTAACTTTAACCACTTTTAAAGTATTATAATATTTGTGTTTAATTTTATTATAGAAAACGGAAATTACTTAGCTACTATAATTTTAATCGACCAATGCACCTTGTTTTATCAAAATTATCTAGCCATTCACAATGGTTGTGAAATAATCACTGAGTTGAGTAACACTTATACTAAAAGTATAAATGTGTTATTGTCGCTCCCTACGCCTAAAACTGAACTTTGTTTTACTCGTCGAGGAGTTTTCTGCTCTAGTCTGCCTGTCTGAATAGATGCACCAGATTTCGTAAAATTTTGTAACAAGAAAGGTTCATATCCCACCAAAAGATTTTTAGTTGCTCTACGAATTTTCTCTATTTTATCAAAACCATCAACTCCGTTTCAAAGCTTCAAAGAAGCCCATCTCCCCTCAAACGGGTTAGAGATTACAGATCTAAACATTAAAATATTTTAAGCAGGCTCAAAATGTGTACAAATTTTGATTTAATTCATCCCGGGTTTTGAAAAGTGTTACTGAAACCCATTAGAAACTTGAAAGAATAAGTATAGGGGGTAAGCTGGCGGGAAAAGTGAAGCCAAAAAGGCGGGCCTAGTGATAGGCTATGGGCGTAGTAGAAGAGTAGGGGAAGAGTACGAGCTAATCACTGCCTTTTGCTTCATTTGAGACATTCTTATTAATTTCAACGTTGCTTCAAGAGCAATAATTCAACGTTGAGCTGGAAATAATTCACGTGGTTACCTCTTATTTTTAGTCGATCGTTGTGAACTAAATAGATGTATTTTCGTTATAATTGTTCGAAATGAATAGAAATACTGCTTAAGCCCACTTTTTAAAATTAAAAGTTGAAATATGAATCTGATTTACCTCTAAAGATATGTCCCACGTATCATTAGAATAAACCTAAATGTCCAAAAATGATGTTGAACCCTCAACTTTTAATTGCTTAACCGTTCTTAAGGGTTAGTTATAATTCAATAGTTTTGACTACCGAAACTACTGATTATATTAACTGACAGCTATTGATGAAACTGGCAATAGAGCCAATAGATACAATAGAGCGGGCTGTTAGATACAATAGAGCGGGCTGTTAGATACAATAGAGCCAAGAGGCTCTGTTGTAGTCCTTTCGGACAAATTACAGTCACATGCATTTCATGTTTCACTTAAAAAAAAAAAAAAACCTTCTACATACTCGATCTAAGTATAATTGGTAAATGAAGACATGAGCAGATGAATCTGATGAGCTGATGAAGCTGCTATGAGTCTAAAAATAGTTCTTTTTATTTATCTACTTCAGACTAAAAGATCTCAATTAATGACTTCTAAAAATAAAGTTTAAGTTTATAAAGATTAAATTGGAGTTTTATCAATGGGTAAATTCTCCACATGTTTGTATCATGTCATAATATCACTTACAGAAAATTTACTTGCTGTGTATATATGTATACAGTTGTAAATAACAATAAATAAATTATTAAAATTAAAAATAAAGATTAAATAAGATTTTTTGCAGAAAATAGTATTTAAAATATTCTTTCAAGTAGAAATACTTAATTCTTCCAAGGTATTAAACAACACCTTCATGCACTCTTGTCTTCAATTTACCACTTTGGAAAAGGATAAGGGTGTAATTATTGTTTATTTGACTACTTCCAAATAGGACTTTCTAAGTCACAGTTAAAATTATGTACTTTGATTTCATAGACTTAAATAAGCCAAGTCTTCTATAAGTTCTTCAGTTTAATAAACTCCTTACTTTAATTAAAACGTTTTTCGTTTTTAATTAATTTTCTATAATTAAACAATAATAATAATCACAATGTAATATTTTATAATAATTCAGTAATGTATATAAACAAATCTAATGACAATAAGCATGACCAAAATATTTAACTGTTAGGGAAAAGTGTAATGTTAGCAAAGTCTTAGATAGTTGTTGTACTATCGATAGGGAGGAATATCGGTACAATAGGCGAAATAGCGCCTACCCTAATATCTTTCCCCAAATAAAATTGTTAGATCCTAATTTACTACTGCATTCCTAGTTGGCTTATAAACTTCAGATCGATCCGGTATCGAAATTTGAGTTTCGTGAAAGAAATATGATTACCAAGTAGTTACGCCAAGCGTCTTCGTTTAAATTATAAAGATTTAAGATACATTAAGTGTATAATTACGAACGGATAAAATAATTTAGTGTATACTAATTTCTTTTGTATGTTTATTAATATACATCAAGACAAATACATTTTTAAATTAAAAGATATATTTCGGAAAAATAATAGTGTTAAGAGGCCTTGCCGTGTATTTTTATTTTCCTTTGCTTTTTTTTTTTTAGAATGAGCTACTTTTAGTATTTTGACACGGTGAGTTATTTCGTGATGTTTTTTCCCCACTTGATAAAAAGTTGGAGCCCAACGAGGGTGACAAAGAGAGGTCAGCAGAAGTACAGGATCCGCCTTCAAACGGGCATGACGCGGAGTCATTTCTGAACTGTCACCATCAGGAAAACTGCTAACAATTTTCACTTTACCTGCAGTTTCACCACCCTTTGTACAATCTTTTTTTTATACCTGAATTTGCAGCAATCCCTCGAAGGGGTTACTCTAGCTAATTAGTACTGTTTATATGGATCAAAATCTGAAAATTATTAATTTAAATTAATTTTTTTTTAGAAAAAGGCACACATTAGCCAATTAGTAGGATCATCATTATTTGCGATTATTTAGAAAGACCAACTCTATGGTATCTAAGGTTTTGTTTTTCTTTCTTTTTTTAAAGGATTCAGTTTACGTTCTTATTATAAATAACATAACTTACTATTAATATTAATTACTACTGAGTTAGTATAAAAAGTTATACTATATTTCTTCCATTAGATATTTGTATTTATATTTATTTGTTCTAACATTATTCTAAACCACAACTAAGATCGGACGAACGCGTTATTCTAAAGGTCATCAAACTATTCTAGTCAGAAAGAGACGTAAATACAGAGAGATTACAAGCAAGTAGCTTCTTTTCAACTAGAAAGAGGTTACGGATGTGGAATCACTGATGTAAAAATGGAAAATTTGCAATATGAAAAGGTTTGTTTATTATAATATAATACCTTAATCCAGGATTTCCTTTTCATAATTTAATAAGAACATTATTCCTATGAAAATACAAATTAAAAAAATTATTAAATCAGCCCTGTAAACAATTCTGGTGGGGTCTAAATGTTCAATTTATAATAAGTATCAGATACTATGGTTTATGACTGATTCCCCCAATAATAGAATTTATAAAACCAATAGAAGACATTGCAAAATTTTTATTATACAAACCAACTTATATTGTAATACAAAAATTGAAAAAACAAGTAGGATCCATACCCCATCGCTCGGACATCGCCCTCAAGTTTTGTTATTGCTCTTCCACTGTCAACGTTCACCTTGAATCACTTCGTTATTGTTATTGAATAATTAAGAATTATAATCAATGGAACCATTATTGTTTATGTTACTTCTTAAAAAAATTGTAATTTGTTATGTATGTGTGTGTATATATATATATGGTTATTTAAACCGTATGAGGTTATATCATAGATATTAATATTATGGTAATTTATAGATATGATTAACTGATTCTTATCAGGTAATATCAGAAATACTACCAAATTAACATATTTTATGTTTTCATGAACAAATTTCGTTGTCGAATATTTTTTAGAAGGAGGCTTTCAGTTGGAGATTCGGAATTCGTTAACGGCTCTAAATGTAGATTGACCCGCAGCACAGTAAAGCAACGCGTTCATACTCCACATAGTGCCGCGGGAAGTTCTCGGCTTGCGTTCTTTTTCTTACCTACTTGTTTAAGAAAAAAGATTGATTTGATCTATTTTTTAATTGAGAAAAGATCTTTCTTCAGGACTCAAAACATACTAACATTACACAGGTATCCAGAATATAAAGATAAATAGGGTTAACTTTAAAATTAGATTTTTGTGTCAAGCCCGGTTTTCTTAAACTAATATTAAACTATACTAACCCGTATCGACTTCCTAATAATTCTACTGTCACACAGTATAGAATCGAACAGCACAGACCAATCTGAGTACTGAATGATTTCTCAGGTTTATGAATAATAGCAATAAATAATAACAAACATTTTATCTGAAACCATAAACGAATTCCACAAGCCTGTAAAAATAGTAAACGTATTTCGTATCGTCAAAAGCAAGGAAACTATATATTCGAAAAATATTATATGCACTTAATGATTATTTTCAAAAAATCCCTTTTTTCGATCTGTAAGAAAAAAAAAACGTGTTTATACGACTTTTTGGGAATTCAGACTCCATTACAGCATTTTGTAGCTTAGCAAACATAAAATGTTGATAAAATTCGGCTCATTTTAATGTCACTGTAATTTATGAAGGAAAATATCTCGGCAACTGCTAACGTGTTGAGATTTTATGTACAAAAAGAAAAGAAAGATTCTCGGAAAAATGTCTATCACCAAATCTGGGATCCTAAAAATATTTGTTATAAATATTTGTTTATTTATTGGACCAATTCTTCACTAACATTTTATTTAGGGAAGGCACAAAATTAGTTGGATCAAGCACCTAAGTGCCCCTAATGCTTACCTTAGAAAAAAAAACACATTAGGGCGTGAGTCCCCTAGCACTCGCTAAAGCTCTTACGAAACACTCTGCCAATCCAAATGAAAAGCCTAAACCAACTTAAACCAACCATTCTGTAATTTTATCCACCTCTTTGAATTGATTACAAACTGATATTTGAAACATTTAAGTTTAGATTTTTATTTAGCACTACTTTTTAGAAATTTAAGGACTAGTTTGGATAGACATACATACATAAGACATACGGTATTTTATATTTTTAACTTTTATAAAAATAATACAATCTGTCACACTCAGCGACAATGAGTGTAGTACTCAGAGACTAGAGATATAAGTATACGAACATACATATTAACAAATAACAATGAGTAAATATCAAATAATAATAATGAAAAATACAATAAAATAATTAAGTACAAACTACAATGGATAAATTGTGTAAGTATATATACACAATGAAAATGAAAACAGGCGGATAACTGAGTTAAATAATACAAAACAACTGAGGTAAATTATTAAAATACTATAAATAAAATCTTAAACACAATCTTATCTACGTAAAATGTTGACATTCTTCATAGGGAGCCCCAAATCAAGGAAGGAATGTGGTTGAAGGGATGTAAAGGATAAGACCCAAGACACCATCAATTGATGTTCCACTAGGTGGCGTCTAACTAAGTAGTAATTGGAAAATACCCTACCGCAGCGAACTAGGAAGGTAGGATTTGAGGACTTGGTTTAACCATTGTGAGAGATGGATTTTAAGCATGAGAAGTAAGCCCTCGTGCCACACTCTGTCAAAAGCGTGAGCTACGTCCAGAAAGGGTTCAGTACATTACTGCTTCCCTTTTAAATTTAACACATAATTCACAATTTTTATATACTTAGAGGTGTATATAAAAGTTAAAATTTATAGCAGTGTTTGATCCTATTGAGTTCTTTTATTAATATGTTGAATTTTTAGCAGGTCTTCTAATACAGACTCTGATCTAACAGAGAAACCGAATCTGGAAAATTTGATAAACTTTAGAAGGTTTGATAAAAAGTTTCTTAAGCATGAATAAATTACCGGTAATATTTTGTGTAATGTAAGTGTATACCCTTACAAGTGAACAAAAGAATGAGGCTGATGTATTGTTTCTTCTTGATAAAATTACTCAGAAAAAATTGAATTATGTTCATTTTATATAAAAATTTTAACTTAATAGCTTTAGCTACATTTTATACATAATTTCTGTTATATTAGATTATTCTGTATTAATTTATGTTACATATATTATAATAATTCTGTTATTATGTATTATTAAATAGATACAAATGAATCTGATTTGTAAAAATTAAATGTGTGAAAATGTTGAAGATAATGCAGTTTATTTTAGAAGCCTTGAAAAATCCAGTAATTTAGAAAACAGCTCATGTACATGAACTCTGAAAAATACCAAATACTTCCAATATTTCAAATGGTTTATGGATGTATTTGCAGTACATCCATTTTCCTTCAACCATTCAAAAACCCAGATGAACAACCAAATTTATTTCAAAACTACATAAACTACTATTGGTAGGTTGTTTACATACAAATAACTTCCATATTACTCTCATTCTCATTAAAAAGCCAAGTAGACAAGTCACTCATTCGGTAATCAGTTATTAGAGAGAAAGAGCTCGCTCTCAGTCAAATCTCTTGGACGGAGAGAGCTTCTGTCCTGCCTCCTTCAGTCACGGTCATGTTTCTGTGTTTATATGAGTCGTAATAAGCCTTATTTTAATAAAAATCACTACAAATAAATTTAATGGCATATAAATATTTTTTTACACTGCTATTTATGCATTTCGAAAATTATTATTTTTATTAAGACTACAGTCAAGCTTATCTGCGCTTACAACTGATTTAGTTCAAAAACATAAATTATTTACAATAAAATAAATAAAACCGAATATACATAATATTTTAATAAGACCACAAATTATCACTATTTTGCCCCCTTTCGCTTTCACTATCACTTTGTC
This sequence comes from Halyomorpha halys, assembly GCF_000696795.3. Lineage (NCBI taxonomy): Eukaryota > Metazoa > Arthropoda > Insecta > Hemiptera > Pentatomidae > Halyomorpha > Halyomorpha halys. The sequence continues at coordinate 141,943 of NW_027107016.1, forward strand.
ACACAAGCTCGTGAGGCTTCCTTTGTTTTAATCCTTTCACCAAGCCTCTAATGTTGAGATGGACGGACTCAAGATTTGTGTTTCTGCAGCCTCTCATGATGTAACTGGACGAATCTTTGTATTCCCTCTCAATTGTTAATCCCTCTCAGTTGTATTTCTGAAGTACCAGGGTGCACTGACTAACATTTTTAACTTAAAAATTTTTTTTGTTGGAGTCCCTCTTGCACCTGTGTAGCTGGATTCCATAAGGATTTGTTTCTATATCAGAAAATTGTTGTAAATAGAAATACATAATACATTTTTGGTATATTAGTTAAGCTGGAATTTTTTTTTTTTTTTACATACCCTTTTCAACAAATTTTAGCATCCAATTTCATCTTGGTCTGATTTGAATATGGAATTACTTTATCATTTATTGTAGTCGGCAGATATTCAATATATTTATTAGATGGTTCATTGAGTTTTATTTTCCATTATGAGGTCCGTGACTGTATAATAACTATTGTATTTAATTTTTTTAACTTTTTCTTGGTTACTATTTCCTTTGGAGTCGTGAACAGTACTGGCAGCAACCATATAGACCGGTATGATTTTAACTCATATGGTAAATTGCAGGTTTCGGACCCACGATGACTTCAGTAATCTTCCATAATTGCAGTACGTACCTGATGTGGAATAAGGCATTTATTATTTGAGTTATTTTAATTGTGCCCTTCCGCGGAAGATCTTGTAACACTTTTCCTGTGATGAGATCATATTTAGGCACTTTCTTTGCGTTGATATCCTATTTTGTAATATTTTAAACCTCTGAGTACTCTCTGATTTTATGATTAATTAGTTCACTAAAAAAGTTAACTAATGTTTAATTTTTTATTTCGTTGATTGACTTTTGAAGCCTATTTCATCTTAGTGTTTTGCTGTCGGCATGAGAGTCTTTTGCCATATTTTTCTTGCTTTCCTTTTTTTTCAATGATCTTAACTAAGTCTCTTCCTGAGGGGAGGATTATTAGTGTATAGTCTGATCTTAGCTCTATATTTTCTTGTAATGTTATACAGTTGGCGGAACTGTTTTTGACAACGAAGAAATCAATTAAGTCTTGCAATCTACAATGGGATAAAAAAAAAAACTTGTAAAAATTAGTTCTATTTTAAAATGAAACAATAAATCGAAGAAACTTCGTATTGAACCAATATATATTTTATCTTTTCCTCCTAAAGATACCCGAAAGGTTTTATTTATATTACTACAAATATAGGACAAGCGAGCCTAAGCAAGGTGTACGAAGTGAAGAGTAAGATATTAGAGAGGGGAGCGTTATCAGTTCACGGGCGGCTGGTCGGCAGCTGCCTCTCAAAAGGTCATCAAGCTACAGATTTACTGTCCTCATTGAAGCTTTAGCTTCATAGTCTAGCACAAATCCTAGAGCTTAAATAGATTAATTTGTTTTATAATAATTTGCAATAATACAATAATAATCGCAAATTCAAATAATTTTATAAGGTATCCTACATACCTCGTATAAATAACATTTGTAACATCAATGACTCGCTGAGGTAGATGAGAAACAAATAAAAACAGATATGAATTCAGTACAAAATTTATGAATTTAATTAAATTTGCAGTAACAAACAAATACTGAATTAATAGAGATATTTAATTAACTTCAGGCCGTCGGTCATCATCAATTCTTGAATTTTACATTCAGTTTGCATATGAAAATTTCGTATATACTATTCGGAATTGCTTGTAATGAGCTCATGTTTAATTATTTTTTTGTACTTTTAATCATAAGTTATACCTGAGCAAAACTAAGGAATATGTACAGTTATCAATTCAAATTAAGGACGAGATTTTAATTAAATCTGTTTAGTTTTAGTTGAAAACTAAAACTGAAGGATAGCAGTTGAACAATTTACTATTATTCTAATAGATAATATAAGTTAGTGGGCCAAAAATATGAATGTTTGCTTGATTAAGAGATTGATTAAAGATTCCATCACTTGAAGTTTCGAGAGCATAATGAAGTAATTAAAGAAGAACAAATTACCAATTATGTACCTTCGACAGAAGTTCAAAATTAAGCCCTAGTAAGAAGTAAAACTTAGAGACTTACTCACTAAAACTCTTAAATTCGATATTATATCAACAAACTCTTTAGCAGCTTCTTCTTATAATCGATACTTGTACTGAAATTTATTTTTATTAATCTAAGTATACGATAAAATACAAAATTGGCTAAATAATACATATATTATTAAATATATTTAATACTGAGTGAACATTATTGCTTATTAAGTTAAACTACAGCGCAAAGTGTCCTAATATATTTCGAACTTCCTAGAGAAAGGAATAGAGCTCATACTTTTGACTAAGGAATGAGGTTCAGTCTTCACTGACTATTAATACCAGTGAAAAGACTGGAAGAGTCACATGAGGGGGTATTCTTGAGTATACATTATTCTGTTGTATTATTCTATTTTTTTTTTGTTATCATTTAATTTTTATTTATTTATTTTGTATTCGTATATATCTTTAGACGATATTGTATGAATGAATACTAATTGGCCTTGATTGTGGCAGCTTATTCTACAAAAATTAAATATAAAAATGTCCAAACAATATAAGAAAAATAAATGAAAGATTTGTTATAGTCGTAATTTTTGGTACCCCCAGTTTTTGGGTCACTGAACACGAATTTGATGTTTGTATTTCAAATATTTCACAGCAAAAATCGTATTTATTTCACGGAAAACCCTTAAATGGAGTTTTTTTGGTTCTCCACCTAAATCTCAAAAATTGTCCTTTTTTTTACTTTCTGATAAAAATGTATATTAAAAAAAAAAAAAAAAAAAAAAAAAAAACTTTTATATTTTCCTTCCCCCACATACACCTAAGGGGTACTCTATATATGATATGGAAATCTAAAATTCTATTATAAATAAATATTTTGACCTCCTTGATTCAAACTTTTCATTTTAGTTATTAATCTCGTCAAAAATTGTCTGAAAAATATTGAATGTTTTCTCAGAAAAAATTAATTCCGAAATATTTTTAAAAGTTGGATCAAACTGAGCATGGTTTTATTTATACTAAATGGACTATTTTCATTTAAGACTGAACCTTCATTGTTTAAATCGTTTGATGTGATACCCAAAATAAAAGTACTTTTTGAAGAATGTACATCTTGTCTTAGAAATTCAACTAAACAATCTATAAATAATAAATATTGCATATTTTATGATAGTATAAAGTAAAAAACAGTAACAGTAAAAATAGGCTAACTTCGATAAACTCAACAGGATTTTTGATATTTAATTTAATAAATCAGTTTTCCAAAAAAATATTTATTTTTATTATACAGCAAGGAGTATAACTGAGTAGACTACGCCGTGAGAACAAATAGAGCGGAAGAATCCATTTTAAATTTGCTTCCGTCGAAGATCTTAAGAGGAGGAATTATTGAGCCATGAATTTCTCCAATCAAAACGCCTCACAGTTTTCCCTCTGTTTTCATACTAATCTAGTAGAAATTTATGTGTATATATATATAACATAGAGTTGTAGGAAAGATAACAGTAAAAAAAAAAAGATTATTCTGATTTATTCTTGGACTAATGCTCTTTACGTACATTGGAGTTGTTTATCTACAATGGCATTAAGGCAGACAACAAGCCCTGTCATATCGTAACTCCTCTCTACCAGTTTATGAAATAGTTTTCGTAACCTAAAAAAAATATATATAAATTAAAAAGAAATCACGAGCATTAACTAGCAAAACAATAACCCTCTTCTATGTACTGTCTCCAATAAAACTCTGCACTGCACACATAAACAAAAAAATAATGATTTAAAAAAAATAATATTTCTAAAACACTAGAACTAATTAAACAAAAAAATGTTTTTCATTCTTCGTTCGAGTAATAATAAAATAAAACAATTAAATTTCACAAAACAAAAAAAAAAGTAAACAAAAATATACTGCTGTTGCGTGAAACATGCTCACATACATCGAAAACGTAATTCTCTGTAAACTCTATCCATAAGTAGGGAGGATAAGACTCCAGCATATTATTGGACATAGGAAATTTCAACTTTTCTATACGAAAAGTTCTAAGTTTTTTCGGTTCGTTGACGGTCGGTTTTTGCACAATCATAAGCAATTTTCAGAAGCTTAAAATAAAGCACAAATACAATTTAAATAATTTTTTATTAATAAATAACAATTACTTTTGATCAAACTTCATATCAGTATTTTATTGTTTCTACCACAGAAAGTAGACACTTATGAATTTTCCACATTAACAGTATAGTATCGTCCAGGTCATTTAATTTAGCCTTGAAAGTCCGATAAGTTCTGAAAATTCTTTTCTTTTTGTTTTATTGCTAAATCGGTTACATATGGAACATTAAGGTCTTTCTTTATAAATGATTTTATTTGTGACCAATTAAGGAGCATTGAGGACTTTGGATTGGAGTCCCAAAGCTCAACTCCGAATCTCCAGATTGGCCTTATAACAGTCATATATATCAGTCTTTTGCAATGAATTGGAAGTTTAGACAGTTTGTCTAGTAAGTGCTGTAATAGTTGGAATCGGCGTACAGTTTCCTTGCCTTTCCAATTTCGGTACCAATCTTCGTGGGTTGTGATATGGGATTGGACAGTTTGGAATGCAACTAAAGGATTATAATAAACAGGGAGCACACATGTCTCATCAACACAAGTGGTGAGGATAGTGTAAGGATTGGTTGAAATGTCAGCTGTATAGACTGTGTAAAGGATGGGACTGATAATACTGCCTTGAGGAACACCAGCGGACTGAGGCGTAATTAAAACACTTATTGAGGTCAAGTCAAATGTTGACTAATAAGAGGTCTCAAAAAAACTAAGCCACAAAACTGAAATTATTCGTCATAAAATCGAAATAATAATCACTATAAAAATACAAATGAGCAAATTTTAGTACTAATTCAAATTTATCCTCTACTGAACCCGATTAGACTAAAAGAACTCGCTCCTTTTTTACGATTACCCAGAAAAAAATATTACGTAAAAAGTTTAAAGCACTTATTTGTTCTTAATTTATTCTCGGTTGGTACCACTAAAAAAAAACAAAAAAAAAAAACGGTTTTCATGCTGTCAGAGAAAAAAAATTAATTGCTTTATTTATTTCCGGAATAACTGGACGTCATTTGATACTTTTTAAACTATTATAAGGAGTAATATTTTTTTACAAAGTTCTAGTTTCAAACAAGATACTCAGACATTTTCAAAGAATTAATACATTTTTCATATATTGAAAAATGATTCGAAGACTACTAATTTTTAGTAGTAATAATAAAAGTACTCATATATTACTATTTTTTATTGATCCTACTTGTTTGTACACCGTTAGCTAAAAATAGATTTAGAGCCTAGTTTAGTCATAGAATTATTTCCACCAAACGTACTTTTACCTTTTCGATCCCAAAAGTTTTGAAGAAGCCGTAGGGGATGGAAACGTCAGAAAAATACTTCGGGAATCGTAAAATGTGGGTTAGACTCAGTTTGGGAAGAGCCATTGTGAACTTTCTCATGGTCGCGTAGTTGGAGTTAAATAGTCAAAAGTTCTGCTCTTGTGATGTCCATATCAGCCCCTACTGCCTTAACAGTTCGCATACCCAAGTGCTTACTTTGGGGTAGCTTTTAAAGGAAAATCTCCCAAACTTTCTAAACTAAACTACAAATATTCCACATAACCTAGAGAGGAGGTAGGTATTTCCATTCTTAGCCAAGACTTAACAAATATTCCAAATTAATGATAAGTTAAATGGGCTTTAGTGGATTTAGATTTTAATATCTCATGCCTTATTTAATAAAATCAAAATAAACTTGAAATAGGATTTTTTTAAATTTAATTTATTTCGATTATCAACCAGAAGAAATAACGTAAAGCTATACACTTGTTTTATCTAATTATATTTTTTTTTTTTTGGTCATTGTTTTCAGTCGGGTTGTTTAGTTGATCCTTATTGACGAATTTTATCTCAAATGAGTCACATTTGCTACTTGTCAGTGGAATAACATTTTAAATAAATGTTGAGCTATATATACGTAAATATGAAATTAAGAATTATTGAAATTAAAATCATTGGATGTTAAAACGTAGTGTTTAACAAGTAGTAATAAAATAAAAATATGTAATCTTTCAGATTCAGTAAGAGTGTTTATTGTCCGTGTATGGTATATGAAGATGGTCAGGGAGCGTGATCCATTATTTTAATTTTTTGTATTTCATATATATATTCCCTTCTCCCTTATCATATATGTTTATGTATATTATCGTTTATTATCTAGTTATATTCAATGGATTCTTAAAATTCCTTATATTATTTAACTTTGACTTTTGGCTATCAAATGTAATATACATGTTAACTACTATTTCCCCCATTGATCTACAGTGTTGGTACATCGCATCCACTTTTTTATCATTCTCGTGATAACCTTCCAGAAAGGTGGGTGTTCAATTTTATATAATAAATAGATTAAGTAGAGGGAATATGGGGGAGCTGGTGCATTTTTTTGTGGAGGGAGTTCCTCGACTTACCACCAGAGTGCAGGGTTGTTAGTTCAGACGGTGACCGCTAGATAGCAGCACCATCGGCAGTAGAGAGAATATGGGGGTAGTAGGTTAAAAAGAA
>NW_027107017.1:0-554 GCF_000696795.3 Halyomorpha halys
AATAATACAAAAATTCAGAATAAAATATCGATATTCTTGTTTTAAAATCTCTATACGTAAATTGTATAGAGATTTTAAAACAAGAAAGTAAAGTACGGGACAACACAACAAGTAAAATAATAGCGGAATATTGTTCTGATATGCCATATCGATGTTGTAATATCGATATGGCATATCAGTGTAAAATATCGAAATAAATATATAATATCAAAATAAAATATCGATATTTTTATTTTACAAACCTATATGATATTTTAGTCATTTTCAAGAAAATATCGACATTTCAATAAAATATTAGCGTAAAATATTTCTTATATACCATATCGATATAACAATAATACATAATATCAAAATAAAATATTGATATTCCATTTTTTATTATTCTATACAATGTTCTAGTAGTTTTAAACAAAATATCGAAATTTCGATAAAATAATCTCGGAATATTGTTGCAAATACATTCATATCGATATTAAAACAATAGAAAATATTGAATTAAATATGTAATTATCAACATAAAATATCAATATTCCTGTATTATAATCTCTATTTGA
>NW_027107017.1:2569-4659 GCF_000696795.3 Halyomorpha halys
TGCTATGGTATCATTTTATAATTATTATTACTTTAATTCGTTAAATTTTCGATATCGATATTTCGATATTTTAGGTCCGATATAATATCGATATTTTCCTTTCGATATCCCATCCCTACTCCGGAGTAATCGGGCAGATCGGGGCGTCGCCAGTCACCCGGCACTTCTTCACGCGGGAAATCCGTCTCTCCCGGCAAAGAACCTTGTTCCTGTTGTAATGGGAGGCACCTCTTAAGTTGGTGCTATACATTTTTGGCCTTGACCCCTCAGGAGCGTAGCGACTTTGCCAAGTCATCCGGTATGTGCCGAAACTGCCTGAGGTCGGGTCACTACACGTCAAAATGCCCTTCGGAGTTTACGTGTAAGTTCTGTCGCGCCAAGCACCACAGCGTGTTGCATGTGGAAAGCCGATCGGGTTCCCCCACCGCCGTCACTTCGCCAAAGTCCGCGGATTTCGTGGGTCATACTCGTGATGCGTCCAGGCCTATTGATTGTTGTTCGGAGGCAGTAATGGGAACTGCGTGTGCCGTATTGAACGGGTCTAAGCATTCCGCGCCCGCACGGCTACTACTGGATTCCGGCAGCCAGTACACCATTATTACTGCCGAACTCGCGACGAGGATTGTCGGCCAGCTGCAACTTTTCGACGGAAGAATCGCCGGTTTAGGAGGTACTAAGGTCGCCAACATCAAGGGTGCGATGACGTTCAGGCTTCAGTCCCTTGTTGATGACACCACGAACTTCAAGGTCCGTGCGCTCGTTGTTGAACGTATCACCTCCGACTTACCCAGGCGTCCGGTTCCTTCGCGGGTTATCGGAGATCTGTCACGTCACGTTCTGGCCGACCCTTCCTTTAGCGTTCCCGGCCCCATCGACTTGCTCATATGCGTTGACCTATACCCTCGCCTCGTTACTGGTGCTCCCACCAAGGCCTTCGGGGATGGTCACCTATACGTCCTGCCAACGGTTCTTGGCAAGGTCGTGATGGGGACTTATTCGAATAGCGTGTCCACCGGCATCTCGCTCTTCATACAAGATGATGCAACCGCTTCGAGTCGGACCAAACAAAAACCCGACAACCTCGTTACAATTATACGTAGGCGCTCACGCCGTAGCATCCGTTCGAAAACCAATCGTCCGAACGCCTCCTTAAACCTCGCATCCGTTCGTTAACGTAGCTTTCTGCCGTTAAGCTTGGGTTTTTCAGGGTGGGCGGCAGGTTTTGCTCTCCTTGAGCCAAGCGTTTTGTCTCATTTTCGTAATTCGTTAACCGTCTCGCATCTCCAATTGGTAAACGTCACCAGCCGTCGACCATGAACGATTTCTTAATCGTTAATCGTTAATGTGTATTTATGTATATATTCGTCTTGTTTTGTTTTCGTACGTTTTCATGCCTGTTTTAATTTTATTGTTATAGTTTACGTTGCCTACGGGCCCTCTTATCTGGAGCGGGGTTATTTACCTATTTTTTTTTCACACAAAATAAATTTAAATAAGTCTCATAATTTTTATAATTCGATATAAGAGTTCAATCCTCACACGGATTGCACCTATTTTTGTTACATCGGGACCTGCTCGTGCTATACTGCAGGTGTCCCGAGTGTAATTTTATGATTAAAGTTAATGGGAGTTATTATTTCATTCACAATAAACTCACTAGTAACGATTTTTCTACTACCATCCACTTCTACATAAATGATCTCATCCATTTTTGCTAATTGAGATGCTAACTGTCACTACCGCAAACAGGCACAGACTGAATAGATGAAGTGAAGAGATCCGACCTCAAATAGCCCAAGTCTGACAAGCTAGGACAAGTCAGAACAAGTCTTTACAGGCCCGGAGAGGAGGGAGCGGGTCCGGCCTCAGGTCCCTTCACTGAACCAAGGGGGGGGGGCTCCACCCGCCCTCATCTCATTTTTCTAACACAAATAATTTTTCGTACTCTTCCTCCTTATCAAATATTTTTCAAATCAATTCCAACATGCTGGTAGATAAATTTTAGGTAAATAGATTTTTTTCCTTGTCTGTGAAAAATTTTTTGAGAGCAGTATTAAAAAAAATCGGAAGTGAGGGCTCGGCGAGCCCCC
>NW_027107017.1:5436-7476 GCF_000696795.3 Halyomorpha halys
TATTTTTATTCTTATCATTGTATCTTATCTTTGTATTTTTATTCTTATCATTGTATCATTTTGTATCTTTTTAGCCCTGATGAAGCCACAAAGTTGGGCGAAACGTCGGAAAATAAATAGTTGTAAACTTGTTTCTCCTTTGACCGCAACCCTGACCATCTTCTTATATATCAATTTTTACGGTCAACTATATATACATATAAACAATTTAAAATATCGAAAAACTATTTTTCTGCTGTTTATAAAATTTTCTTAATCTTTTTAAACGAAATATCGATATTTTTGTAAACAAAATTTCAAAAAATCATTGCTAATCATCTAAATCGATATTATCAACAATGTTAAATATCGAAAGGAACATGAATTTATCAATTTAAAATGTTGAAAAACTATTTTTATAAAATTTCCTTAATTTTAAAACCAAATATCGATATTTCTATTTTAAAAATATCGAAATATCGATATCAATATTTTCAAAAATGTTAAATATCGAAATAAATATGAAATAATAAAAATAAAATATCGAAATACCTTATTTTAGGTTTTGATAAAATGTTATCCTCTTCTTTCATAAAATATCGATATTTCTAAAAAATAAAATATCGAAATATCGTTTCTATTCTTCGATATCGATATTAATTACTATGTAAAATATCGAAAGGAACATGAATTTATCAATTTAAAATATCGAAAAATCATTTTCACCCGTTTCATAAAATTTTCTTAAACTTTTTAAGACAAATATCGATATTTTGATGAGAAAATATCGGAATAGTTTTTCCAATCTTCTATATCGATATTAGTAACAATGTCGAATATCGGAAAATGAAATTATCAAAATAAAATATCGAAATTCCTTATTTTAGCTTTTCATAAATTTTATAGTTTTATTCCATAAAATATCGATATTTTTATAAAATAAAATATCGTTTATAATATTTTATACCGATATTAATAACAATGTAAAATTTCGAAAGGAACATGAATTTGCCAATTTAAAATGTTGATAAACTATTTTTATGCTTTTTATAAAATTTCCTTAATTTTATAATCAAAAATCGACATTTCTGTTTAAAAAAAAATATAGAAATATCGATATTGTTATTTTCGACAATGTTAAATATCGAAATGAATATGAAATCATAACAATAAAATATCAAAATACCTTATTTTTGCTTTTAATAAAATGTTATAGTTTTCTTTCATAAGATATCGATATTTCTATAAAATAAATATCGAAATATCGTTTCTAATGTTTTATACCGATATTAATAACAATTGAAAAACTTTCGAATAGCTATTTTTAAGCTTTTTATAAAATTTTCTTAATCTTTTTAAACCAAATATCGATATTTCTATTTTTTTTTAAAATCGAAATATCGATATCGATATTATCAACTATGTTAAATACCTTGATGGGCCGCCCATAGCTCAGTGGTTAAGACTCAGTCTTACCAATTTGATGTATATTGGCGGTGCCAGTTCGAATCCGGCCTAGGACATTGACTTTTTTCATTGATCGGCGGTCCCACAAAATGAAGAACTTTGACCCCCAACCATGGTTAGGACTCTAATGGGAGTTTTGGCCGAGAAAAAAAAAAAAAAAAAAAAAAATACCATGTTGATAATATTCCATATCGATATTATTAAATATGTTTAATATCGAAATGGATATTAAATCATTGAAACCAAATATCGATATTTCAATAAAGTAATATTAGAATATTGTTTCAATTATCGATACAGATATTAATAACATTATCAAAGATCGAATGTATTTTATATTATTGAAACAATATATCGATCTTTTGATAATATAATATCGGAATATTATTGCTAATGTTAGAAATCAATAATTATAAAATTGTCAAATATCAAAATGAATATCAGTTATGATAGGATAAGGCACTGTGGCCGCCTTAACACTCCCTACAATTGTAAATAAACATCTAACAGGATTTTAAGGAGCAATAACTTCAGAAATATAGTAGTGTTATTTTCAGTCTAATTGCGTACTGTTACTCTGCCCTGAACCTTGCT
>NW_027107017.1:9233-9618 GCF_000696795.3 Halyomorpha halys
CTTGGACGTCAGCTGACTGAGATCAGCTCATGGAATGTATATAAGAGATATACCGAACACAATAAAGTCAATACTTTACAGTAGGGATGGGATATCGATGTCGATATTATCGAAATATCGATATTTTGTCTCCGATATCCGATATCCAGTAACCGATAATATCGGAATATCAATGTTTTTCTTTGATAATATCGGAATATCAGTGTTTTTCTTCGATATTATCGGAATATCGGTTTCTTAAAAAAAACAAAAAAAAGCACCTTATAACTAGGGATAAATAAAAGAAATGTTATCTAAAAATGTATAACTATGGTCATATTCCTTTCGATATTTGACATTGTTGTAAATATCGATATATAAATCTTCTCACAATTACTAGAGCTAA
>NW_027107017.1:13623-15149 GCF_000696795.3 Halyomorpha halys
CTATTATACGAGCGAAGAGAGGAGTAAGCTGTCTGATAGACCCTGGGAAACACATTCATGTGCCGAGAGGCCCTAGAGAGATCACTGGTGAAAAGAGGGAACTACAGGTCAGAGTATGTAACTGTCAGTTGATCACTCTGGTTAGGTCTTGCAGCATTAAAGGGAAAACAGAAATGTAATTGCGTTCCTGGGGGGCTAAGGGAGGAAAGGTAACAGTCCATGTAAAGAGGAAAATGCCCCAAAACAACCAAATAATCATTGATTACCCACTGATAATCATTGACTACGAGATATTTTGTAAAAGGTGGGATCGAAAATAAGAAATAGTGTGGTTTAGTGGAATATTAGAATTGGAGTGAAGAGGTAGAACTGTCAGAAGCTCGTGTGTGACTTTAAGCGAGAACGGGCGTGATTAACTAGAGGGAGAGTAGGAAAGAGGCAATATTGAAGTAATATGATGATATTTTATGTAAAGAGAGGGAAGCACCGAAAGCTACAGGAAAAATGGTCCACGAAATCACATTGAAGCAGGATAGGATGAAACACGTGAAGGAGAGGTGATATCCCCAGGCACTTCGTAGACACATTAGGAAAGAAATAGAAAGTATACGGAAGCAAGTGATAATTGTGGATGGCACTCTGCCCTACAACAGTCCATTGTGAGCAGTAACCAAAAAGAGTGCTTCGGACGAATTCCAGAGAATCGGGGAGTTCGACATCAATCATTCCTGGTGTGTTAAGGTGCTACAACACATCGATATCCTTCATTTCCTTTCGGATCAAAGCGTTGTCGAATTCTCTTCCCCAACCCAACGAGATGTGGCCATTCCAAAACTACCTCCGAAAACTTGTCTCGCACCATTGCCGCAAGAGGTCAATCATGGTTGACCATGATAATCAACCATGATTGACCCATGTTCTTTCTCTCTTGGCGTCCATTCTTGTAGCTTCATTGTCTCTTTTTTTTGTTCCACGGTGATCGAGACAACCAACCACTTTTTTTACTTAGTTTATATAGTGTATCCATGTTATATTTGGCTAGGAACACCTTACAACCTGTAATTCTGGCTGACGCTTCCTTCAGTTTTCCCACCCACTAGAGTGGTTGGTGGTTAGTATGTAACTTGAACCTTCTACTGAACACATATGGTCAAAAGTGATCGACAGCCCACACTATTCCAAGGAGTACTTGCTCGATTGTGCTATATCTAATTTCCGTCTTCATAAGGCACCTGCTGGCATATACCACTGGGCACTCTCCCCTTTCGCCCTCCTGGGACAACCGCTTCTAGCGCATACTCACTCGCATCTATTGTTATTGTGGATTAACGAGTGAAATCCGGAAAAGCAAGCACCGGCTCTTGCAGCAACCTCTCCATGCACTGTCTGATATTCTACCTGAGATCTTAGGTCATTGCCGTCCTAATTTCCACATCAGAGCATTGGCATGTGCTTGTGGCATAGTGATTTACGGTAGAGGTGGAAACTGATTTGTAACTGGCGGCACTGCTACCGGTGGGTTTTCT
>NW_027107017.1:17445-17826 GCF_000696795.3 Halyomorpha halys
TTCCAAGTGAAAGAATTCACCTGTAAGTCGCTTAGCGGTGTGTTCGCGGTAGAGGTCTCTTCTTGAGCTACACCGGGTTGGTGCCGATCGTACTGAGGCACACCTCGCATTTCCCGAGAATCTCCTGGATTGAGCGTTTTCTGCCCCACCTGAAATATTTGCGCCGCAATGCTTGTAAAGTCTGAGCCCGTGATGATTAGTTTTTCCTTAGTGATACGCCAAAACTTCTTTTTGATGTTCTGGATCTCGCAGGGGGCATACCATCAGCGTGCATCAAATAAACGATCGATCTATGCCAATTTTTTCCATTCTTCATAGCAGTTAGTTCTTTTCCTATACTGTCGCGTTTCCAACATATGAATGGTTAATCTTACCGCCGTT
>NW_027107017.1:17876-19041 GCF_000696795.3 Halyomorpha halys
TCTGAAAACGCTCTTCAAGTGTTTTATATGGTCTATAACCAATTTACTAAACACCAGGAGATCATCCAGGTAAATCTGGCGTACTGATTCATCTAAACCTCTCAAAAATTCGTCTGTTAACCTTTGAAATGTAATGTTCGCGTTCTTCAGATCAAACAGCATTCTCCTAAATTCTAGGCTTCTTCCACACCACCCACTATGAACTATTATTGGGTGACATACTGTCTGCAATGAATCCTTGTCTTCTAAAGTTTTCTATTTCGTCTATTATGTTCTTCCGGAGTGCCTGTGGGTATCTTCGTTCCCTAACATATGACACTCTCCTGCTTTAGTGGAATGAACCGTCCTTTCTTTTGAACTCAATACCTCTCCTTCATTAAAGAAAATAACGTCAAATCCGTTGTAATGGCTTACAATTCTCCACCTGCGTTACTGGCCCTACTCGCACCTTCCCGTCTCCTATTGTTTGTTGGCATCTGCACTTCTTTCGTCCGATTTTAATATTCTATTTCCCATTACTATTCTTTTATTATCTTAGCCCCCACTCTTATCTTAGCAGCCACTTCCCTAAATGATCACAACCAATAATCACCTGATAATCCCTAAGGATCCTACTCACTACATGTATTGTTGAAATGCCCCCTTTAGCTCCTTTGCTCACGACCATTCCTTTGTTCATCCACTTCGTCTTCAGTATCTGTTACTCCTGAAACTTCAGCCGACTCACTTGACGATCCGCTCAGTCTCTGCCAAAGGCTTTTCCTCTTGTTGGGACTTGTTCCTCTTGTTGTTGAACTTGTTGGGCATAGAGCTCCATTGGTTCGCCTTCTTTCATATCCCTTCTTCTATACATGTATGTAAGAAGAATACATACTACATATGTATTACATGTAAGTAATTCTTCCTGAATTATTAAATCCCAGATTAATGAGGTCGTTAGACATTAGTGAACCCGACAGAACTAATTTTTAGTGTGTTTCTTATGTTATTGTAATGTTCACTACTTATATTAAATTTACTTATTATTTTTGAACTTGTTGATCTCTCCTTTTATTGTCTATTTTTCAATACACACACATCACAAAGTATTATCATTATTTTCTAATTACTTCTTTGTCTTACTAACTTTTTATTTTGTTTCTTTATGCTTTTTTTTTTTACTTAC
>NW_027107017.1:19979-22490 GCF_000696795.3 Halyomorpha halys
AACAAAGATAAATTTTTTAAATCCCAAACTAATTACAACAAAAATTAATGAACCAATTTCAGTAACTTCTATGGGGTTCTAGATGGTAAATCCGTTTACAGATGGGAAATGTATAATTCCGTATTCAAATGAAAAGAAAAGTAAATTTGCCCCGAAAGTGCTGCCATCTCTTGAAAAAAAATCTTACTAAAAATCGGTACATTTAGCCTTAAGGTAATTGAATGAATGAGACCATGGCCAGACCCCCGTGATATCCTAAACCGCGATATAATGAACCATATCATGGGTCCAGTGTATTTAAATGAATTTAATTGGCATTTAATTATTTTATTTATTTCAGAAAGTTATTTTTTTAGTTGATTCTTAAATATTAACGTTTTAATTTATTACTTTTGGAATATTCTTGGTACTAAGGATTATTTTCTAAATCAATTTATTTATTGAAACTATGTATTTTATACGTGTCTTTAGACAATTGTGATTTCAATTTATTTTATAGCCTGAAAAGTCATGTTTTGAAAATGTTACATTATCACTTAAGTAATTATTAATTTGGTAACAATGAAATTATTTAGATATTTTATGATCAATCAAAAAACATAGAAACAACTGAAATTAATGTTTTGTTTTAAAACTAAAAAAAATAAATACCCCTTTCTTATTAAATTTTGGTGTTTTTCGGCTGAAGATAGTTTTTTAATCGATGATATAGTTTTCATTGAGGGATGGCATTGACTTCCTAGAGTCGTTGTAAAACTTTTAATTGATGAAACTGAGATTTTAGAATGCCGCATTATATCTTTTTTTGTTAAATCGGTGCATCCAGTGCCAAAGATTACTACGTCGGTCCCTTTATAGGACAACATTACAATCAAGCTCCTTCTATTCTGGTAATAAGAGAATTACTGAGCTTAAAAGGTACAGCGGCGAACCCTCCTGGCTCATGTGCAAATTTTCTTCCGAATCAAACTCCCTGCATGAATTCGGCCCGGTAAAATTCTTAGCATGTACAAGTGTTCTAACAAGCTTATTCTTAAGAGCCCTTTATCATAGTTACCAGTAGCCACTGGTTAATACTATTCCAAGAGCACTCATAGCTATAGCTTGTGTTTACTTGTTCTTTGTTGTTTTTGTTAGGTTGAATTCTTATGTTAATCAATAAATTGCTTTACCTCAATTTTTGTTAATTCTAAATTACAAATTAAATGAAGAACAAATTATAAGATGAAATTAAAATAAATAAAATCGGAAACATAATATGAGAAATTTATTAAATGCATTAAATAAAAATAAAAATCGTGGAATCTTGCCCAAAATGAGTTAAACGTGCAATTTTGTGAAGAAAAACTGCAAAACGTGCAATTTTGTGGAGAAACTCCAAAATGTGCAATATAAAATTAGCATTATTTCAATGTCATTTCCATAACTCGAGTTTCTGTCGAGGTTTGGCGGAATTCGAAGTCAGGGATCAAAAGAGCAATTGCACTAAAATCTGTTCTCTACTTGTTATGCTAACTTTTACTTCAAGATAGTTTGTAGCTTTTCCAATTGTGTGAGATCTCTCGCACAGGTAAACTAGTTCTTTATATAATGCTTTCTATATTAAAAAACATATTAACGTGCACCTACATACATAACAGTTATTGATATTGTATACATAAACATTTGATACACTTTAAAGAAAATCCTTGGTAATCATAATTAAAAAACAAGCTTATATTATTAGCTAAGAAACCTAGAGCCTCCACATTTTCACCAATTAAGCTGCTTTCACGCTCCGTATATATTCATCGTATAACATCTGCCTCTAACGTTGTCCCTGTCGGGTTTTTATGAATGTATCGGGAGAGCAATGAACAAAAAGAAAGAAAATTTAGCTTCAGGAAAATTTACTTTATTTTTATGAGAAGAACATGGCGTGATTCCGAAGTTCTGAGCACCTGGCCTTACGCAATATTCCTGAAAAGATGCGCAGCTCTATCCGACATTCCACACCCAGCAATAGTTGTTAGCAAGTCCGGCAATCCACTCAGTAGTGGCTAAAATAGGAGGACTAAAAAAAACCTAATGAAATACTCAAAAAAGAAAAACTACACTAAACCTCTGCAGGTTACATAACCTCATGAAAAAAATCTAACTTAATATCCGCGGCCAGATATCACTCCTTCTATTATAAACTCCCTAGCCACCCAAACCTACTAGTTTCTATCCTTGCTTCCTCTTCCATTCCTGACAATCCTCCGAGGCGCCTGAAAAGAAGAAGGCCACGAGACCTGCTAATGTAAAACGTCATTAGAGTGCTGCCAATGGGTAGTTTCTCTACACGCCTGTAACACTCCAATTTAACTGAGATCAGATTTATTAAATGTATTATAATGTACAGTTGTAAATAGCAATAAATAAATATTTAAAAAAAAAAAATGTCCGCGGAGTAGGCTCACTCCTCGTTACAGCCTTGTTCTTATGCTCAACTTCTCATTCGCTCCTGCTACTCGTGAGTGGCCCCCCCCC
>NW_027107017.1:22641-28627 GCF_000696795.3 Halyomorpha halys
CATTCAAGTGGGTCTACTATATATACATATAACTGTTACATACATAGGTCATATTATTGTTACATAGTCTATACACTCTATATGCATAATTGTTACATGTATAAACATATAATTGTAACATACATTATATTTACATATTATCAATGTTACATTAATCACTTGGCAAGCGGCTTTTTATTTGGAACACCTTCTTTGCAAACCTTTTGAAGGCCACAAACACATCGGGAGTCGTCATTAATTCTTCTCGGGACCTAGGTGGCCAATCAAGCAAGGAGAACTCACCTGCTAAAGCCAGTGTGGCACAAGTGTACATAGAGCAGTCAAAAAGTATATGTTTTACTTCTTCCACGGCTGCGCAGTAACAGTTAGGGTCATCACTTTTTTTGAAGAAGTGTAACTTTGAATTGATGTTGCCATGCCCTGTAAGAAGCTGCACCGCCCAGTGGTCTGTCTCAACCCATTCATTTTTACCCTTCTTCTGACATCTGGCAGAAACTCGTGAGTCAGCCTTCCAGTTGCACAGTTATCCTACCTCCTCTGCCATTCGGATAAGACAATGTCGTCGATTCTGCTAAAAACTTCCGCTAGAACTGACGAAACAACTTGACCCGATCAAGCCGGCAAGCCTTTCTTAATATTGTACTTGGCGATGGCAATCTGGATTCGAAAATCCAGCTGCCCGTAGATTCGCCAGTAGTGGATTCATATTGATATTCCATAATGAGAGACCTAAAACGGACCTTTAGCGCAACCCCGTTGGATCAGTCTCGTGATCAGTCTCCTTGTTGGTAACTGGAAGAAGACTGAACACCTCTTCAAGAAGGATATAATAAGCTTGTATATATTTCTTGGACAGTACAGCCTTTTAAGTTCTTCCATTATTTTAGGCCACCACATACTGTCAAAAGCTCCAGAATCATAAAAGACGACAACAAAATATTTAGAGGTGAAGTGTTTTTCCGCCTTTAGGAGCTGATTGATAGCATCTGTGGTTGATAATCCCTTTCGTCCCCCAAACTGATCTGAAGAGAGTTGGTCTATCACTTCCTTTAGGTGCAGTAACATGAGGCTTTTCAGAACTTTACCCATCACGTTTAAGAGGCATATTGGGCGATATGATTTTGCAGTAACTTCTGCTATCCCTGGTTTTAGAATCGCGACCGTTCCTGCCTCCTTCCAAATTCGAGGGAAGACACCTTCTTTCCAGCATTTGTTGTAGAAGGTACTCAAAGGGCTGATTAGGGCCCTTCTGGCGATCTTCAAAATTTTAGTACCTATCATGTCTGGTCCCGGTACTTTTCCTAGGCGAAGTTTATCGAAAGCCATATCCAAATCCAGTTCGTCCCATGGAGAAGCGTCTTCAGTTGGAGGAGGTACATCCATTTCAATTCTACATTGCATGTGGTCTGCAGTATCAGTAATTGGGTCATCCTCTGGGAAAGATTTCAGCATTATGGCCTCTATAGCCTCTTCTGCCGTCCGGGCAGTGTCGCCATTATGCATAAAGGAGATGAAGGTATTCCTATTCCAACTCGTACCAAGAGCTTTTTGGTATGCAAATCTCAAGGGCTGGTGCATTCCTTTAAGTATTTATGCCATGTATCTTTCTTTGCTTTCCTAATTTCATCTTTAAAACACTTATTTAGGCCAAAATACGCAGTTTTTAAGCGTTCTTTAGCATCAGCATTATTTTCTCTCTGGAATCGCCTCCTTGCTCTATATGTTTCACGCTTAAGGTTCATCAGTTGATGATTCCAGCACGGTTGTCCTTTCCTTTCTGACTCCTTTACGGCGGGAAATACTTCCTGGACCACAGCATAGATTTTTGACGAAAGTCGAGAAGCCTCTTCTTCCAATTCAATATCATAACCGGCTCCACCTTTGATAGATGCCATTGAATATTATCCGTTACACACTCCCACTCAAAGCCCTGTGTTGCAAAGCGTTGTCTTCTGTAGTGCCTGCCCGTATCATCCTTATTAATTACAAAGTAAACTCTGCCATTTCAACTGATGGAGCGAAAATTGACCACACTTCACGTAAGTAAAATACAAAATAATAAACAGAATAGTGAAAATCGAGACTTAATCGGTCACATGTAACATGTCATAATTAAAACACTAACTTAAACGATTTACAAAACCGAAGTTGTCAAAATTTGTAACTTGCAGAAAGCAAAAACACCAATAGTGTAAAGAAAAATCTCCATGGACTGAAATTTGACTGAATTTTCTGTAGGTACGAAAGAGAAATGCTGGCTCGGAGGGTTCCAGCCGCCGGGTCCTACGAAAGAATAAAAGGTAGATGACAAAGAAGAAATCCAGAGAAGGCAGAGAAATAAAAGACAATATACATTTCCAAAAATATAGTATTAGAATTTATTGATCCACTAAGTATACTGCAGTCCACTGCTTCCTAATGAGGTGTTTGCCGTGAAGCAAGATTTCACACTGAGGTCTTACAATACTTGTAAGACGTAAGTATTCAGTGGATCAGTAGATTCTAATAAAATCTTTATTAATTCAAATGATACATTTATATATATTACAATGTCTTATATAGTTGTTACAAATTACAATTAAAGTATTTACAATGAATCCTTTCGTAACCGAAACAGATATTACGATTGGTCGCTAAGTTAGGTGCTACCGATATTCTTCAGCTTTCCGAAAACTGGATCACTTTTTTTATTTTTAACAAGAATGTACTTGTAAAGTATTGTTTACCGTAACTACGTTTCCATATTACCGTAAAATCATAATAAATGCTGCTTATCGACTGTAGTTATTGAGCATTGACTACGTATAAACTCTTTACTTTTAAAATGTTTATTCAAATATGTTCATGCGTGTGATTCCAATACTGAAGCAATTAGGTGTTAGAGTAGACAACCCGCGGTCATTTGATTGCTTGTTTAGAAAGTTTACTGGATGAGCTAGATGAACTGTTCAAGTGGCCATATTTAAAGAAGCTATATCTATTAGGTTAGCTATAATTTCCACTCCAAGCACCTGTACCACTTCAGTTTTTTTTGGTTTCTGTCTCTTCTCGGTCGTTCCTCCCTTTTCTTCTATTGGCTGTTTCTGATCTGTTTGATCTTTTTTCTTCTTTTGTCGTCTATGTTTTGGACTGAAGACATTACTTATTCTTTTAAAATTAAAGCACCGAAAGATGCCATCTTGACTGCAGGTTGAATTATTTTTGCTCATAACCTTGAAATGTGGAAACACCTGTCTCAACTATTTTTTTAAATAAAAAAATAATAAGGTTAATACCCTAACACCCTTTTATATTGCCAGGGCCAACTAAATATTTGAGAACTATTGACGATTTCCCAAGATACTATATAAAAAGGCATATCTACATCTTTAATTATAATAAGTATAAATATTAAATGAAGGGTTTTAAGCCCTGCTAGTCTAAAAACAAGGAAAAATACTCGAAAAGTGAAATAGAGGAGCCATCGTACAGTATCAGTGTCATTAAGCAATTGATTATACAACTGATTTTTTTAGTAACACTGCAGGCCATTCTGTATATTCCTGGGCTATATCGAAAACTGGATTTTAACTATATAAATAAATAAATAATTGATAAATTATTAAAATTTAGGGTTTAACATTAGTTAAAGCTCAGAGGAATAAAAAAATGGTTAACTAATTTTTGTTTTGAGAAGTTATACTTAACAGTTAGGGAATTGCACATAACAGATGGCATAAACTAGCATAGAAAAAAAAAAAACAGTTCCATCCAATTAAGGGGATGTTTTAGAATATATATATATATTTTTTTTTTCTCCAAGGTCAAGTTTTTTATATATATTCACCCCCTCAATTGAAACTTTACCCTGGTAAAAAAAAAAAAATATGAAGTTGGAATCCTACTTAGTGGGTTTTACCCTAAATCAAAACTAGCTTGTTCTAGAAGGATATTTGGTGGCCTGATGAGCCCTGAGATTTACCTTCTGCTTGGCCTTGAGTTACAGATAGAACTTTCTTTCAACACCACCTTTACACCACTCATACCTTTGATATTTCATAAAGTTCCCCTTGCTAGAATAATTTCTACAGATATGGCAATTGAACTGTGTTGAATCCTAGGAACTCCTGGAAACCTCTGTCGATTAGTCGAGCCTTTTTCGGGCCGTTTTATTTAACAGTAAAAACCCATTTGGTTGGGAATTTCTCCATTTTGAGCTTCTTTTTGAGTCCAAACACCCCTCTTTAAGAAAACTGAGCTTATTATGTGTGACTTATTTCCATTCTGGGTACTGGATATTGAAATTAAAGGACTGAGAGACATCATTGTTATAAAAGCAGGCAAAGACGTAGACAAATATCGAGATGTAGGTTTCATTTAATTTAGAAAACACAGTAAAAAGTTACTAATACTACATTTAAAACCTAACAGATGACTGACTACAATGATAATAAAATTAACAATTTACAACGAGGTATGTGTAGAACATCATACAAGGTACTACATGATATAGAATATCTTCAGTTGTGAGCATGCAATAAGCATTTTAAAGTTCATAATCATTGTAGATGTTTTGGGAGTTGTCTATTTCTGAAAGTCCGTGATGAGAATTATCCTCCGATTTCACTTTTATTATTTTCAACATCCTTTATATCTAGTCGGTTTATATTCTTCAAAGATGTTCAATACATTACTCTTACCTTTCTACTCCGCCTTATAAGGCATAATAGTTTAGTAAAATGTAACATCCCAAAATCTAACTACTCCAATCTATTACTCTAATTTCTTGCTACCAGATTCTGTAGACTCCACCACAATAATTAATCATAACACTTTTCAAAGCTCGGGGATCTAGTTTAGACTATTCACAACGCCGGAATACTTTTAGCTTAGGCAAAACATTCCTTCCATTCTTTGATAAAGAAGGAGTCACCTTTCTTAAGAGTCGTTCAATTTATAGACGAAACATATAGTAGCTTTATCACACAGTGACTTAGGTATGCCTGAATCACTAATTTTTGTTCTAATCATATTCAAAATTTTTGTTCTAATCCACAATACATTATTTTACACTTAACAGCCATGTGAGAGATATATGGTAATGTAAAATCAATTTTTACACCATTTGTACAGCAGTCATTTTTAAAATTTGATGAAACGTATTCACCACCATAGCCCAGGCGTAAACCCTTACCACTTTTTCTTTCCTTTTTCCTAGTCTAGAAAATTCCCGTCTTCCCTTCTACGCAAGCAGAACAATTTTAATAATTTTATGGTTAACCAAGATTACTCAGGCCAATATGGTTTAAATGTCCTAAACGCCGGTACCAAATATCTTTAAAAGTAGAAACATTACAACTTGTGCCACAAGGGTCATTGATCTTCAAAACATAGAGATCGTTCATGAATTCGCACCTTAACCTCACATCTTTTTCCACAAATTTTCATAATTTTGCGATCCATTATCCGTTTGACACAATACTCACAGAAAGTACATTATGTTTGAGCCCCCTAATATTTACAACCTTGGAGGGAGGAGAATAACGGAGGGGGTAAGCTAGCAGAAAAAAGCGAAGTCAAAAAAGGCGGGTCTTAAGTCCCTTCCAAGGGCATGGCAGAGGATTAGGGAAACAGTAAGAGCCAATCACTCGCTGCCTCAAGTTTTAGTTTAGGTTACCATGGCAGACATTTTTATTAACCTCAGTATAAATTTTCCTTTCGCGGGCGTAGCCTTTTTGGCTTCACTTATGCTTTAAAATAGAGTAGGGTTATGCCATCCCCCTCTTTTCAACGCCTTGCAAGCCAAGAGGGTAACTGTCAGGCCCTCCACCACAAACAACCAAGAGGTTCCTCAACCTCAGTTAAAAAAATCAGACCCCTCCTCTTATGCGGGCAGAATTATATACGGCCCTCCCCCACCAACCATCCAACCACCGTCTTCGGAACCGGCATGGGTTTCCAACCTCATGTCAATGTTCCAGGACATGAAAGCCATGTTCACAACACT